>NC_085046.1:19340119-19482619 GCF_963662255.1 Cinclus cinclus | reverse complement strand
TTTGATTCCTTGATTTTCCAAACCTGTTTTTATTAAATTTCTTTTTGCACTCCCTATGGCATTGGACTAATTGAGGTTGTACCGTGTGATTCTTTTGGGATGAAAGCACTGAAATTAAAGTGAGCAGGATATGACCCTTTTTTTAAACGTATGACTCACTGGGGAAAAACATTAGACTTTTATTCTGGGTTATTAGTTTACAGTTCTGAAGTTGCTTATGAATTGTAGTTGTAAATGATCTTTCTTGGAAGTTTGGGTTTTTTTGTTTTGTTTTCTTTTAAGGTACTGTACTTTCTGCAATTGAAACATATGATCAGATCTGTTGTGTGCCAGCAATACAGCTCATTGTGGTCTGGGTCCTAAATTTTGTGCAAATCTTAGGCATAATCAATCCTTTGGTGATGTTTTGGGTCTGGAATAGACCACTACCCTTAGTACACTGGCTCCCATTATTTCTTTGGAGGAGCAGCATTGCTGGTAGAGAAGATATTTGTGTTCATATATTGCTCCTTTCTGTGATCTCCATTGTGTTGGACTGTCATGCAGAGATTAGTCCTGCATCTGTGCGAGCAGATTGACAGGTTGTATCCATCTTTACGTCCTCTCCAGGTTTTGCAGCTAGTGAGTGGTGTGCACTCAGTGTTAACAAAATTAAATTTGGCTCAGGCATTCTTGTTTGGCTTGCCTGATCATTGACTCTTCTTTCATCCTGGCACCATCCAATGCCTGAATTCACAAAATTTCCACTCTTCTGTTGTTTCTTTGGATGGGCAGTCAGGGTGATGGCGGCATGAGGTACTATTTAATGGGATTTGTTTAACATGGTGTGGAATAATCTGCAGCTTATAATGGTCAGAAGTGCCATATGGACATTATGACTGCATGCTAATACTCAATTCCAGAAATAAAGACCTTCATACTGTGCATTTTCATGGCAAAAGCTGGAGATGATTCCAAGTAGTATGTTCACCTTATTCCATCAGTCACGTCTGTGAGATAGGGTCATGCCATTTGTCTAATAGGATCTATTTGGAGTAGTATGGAGGAACAGCTGAGTGAAGTCCTTCCAGTGAATAATCTCATATCTTTCTATAAGTGAAGTTTGAAACATTAATGCTAATTATATATTGCCCAGGGATGTTTTCACAATTCTTACTGCCTGCATGGTATGGAACATCTAAAAGCATTGGAGCCTGAAGACTGAGCAGTTTATTTCTTTTTCAAACATTAGTCCAGTTCATCCACTGTTGGTCCAGCCTTCGGGAGAAGTTGCAATCTGATAGGAGAAATCAGAAATCTCAGAAATCTTGTACTGTCTCCAGCTCTCTGTTCTCCCTGGAAGAGTCTGGAAATGAAGGCTGTTTGCACACAGAGTCCAAGATAATTCCAGAGTCTGCATGTTTCTGAGCAGAGCAATTCTGTCAACCGCTTTGCCTGACTGTATGTGTGCTGCTTTCTTTTACTGCTGTGGTCTCATTTGCTGTGGTTCAACTTGCCAACCAATGTGGAAAATTTGGTTTTATGGCAACAAAATAGGGTTGACTGAACTTTTTAATCCATGGCAAGTGAGATCAAGGAGGAGGATCTATATAGTTTCTTGAAAGACTGTCCAAGTCCCCTGTGCATGGAAGGGACCAAATCCATATCTGGAAGGCATCTTCTGGAGCATACAGACACGTAATTTCAAGCCTCTTGAGCACCCCATTGCACTGAAGAGGCTCCTTGTTTCTCAGGATGCAGAGTTCATGTATATTGCTATTTTTACAGATATGTAAACAACAAGTAGGTTAGTGTGGCCAGGGAGGACCAACACACGGTAATCTGGATGGGTAAGCCATTGACTGGAATCCATTGTACTTCAAATAATAGCTTAACATATTTAGCTGTCTCGATTTCCAAATACTGAATTCAATACTGATTTGTTTGAAAACTCATGTGGTTGGCTTTCTGAATTTCTGGGGGATTTTTATGTTTTGGTTCTTTTTTAGAATTATTGAATTACACTTTTGTTTTTACACTTTTGTTTGTGTGGAAGGACTATTCAGAATAAGTCTGAGCTGAGGTATTAAATATTTTTCTGAGATATATACCTAATTTGATAAAGCATCGAGATGATATCTGGAAGGCAAATATTCATTACTCTGTCTCTAATCTTAACAAAGGACTATTATAATTTTATATATATATATATAAAACAAAAAGAAACTTCAAAAATGCATTCCAAAACTATATAAACTTTATTTGAACATTAGTAGTGAAATTTATGATATGGGTTATCCTGTGTGTTTTAGCTTGATGTAATTAAAGGACCTTGGTATGGTTTTGTTTCAAGATGCTTCTTTTCTAATGGTGGGGACTGTAATTGGAGAGCTTTGTGCCTGCAGCAGTGAGTGGGCTCCAGACATCAGGCTTTTTGTGTCTGTGACTGGAGGATATTTCAGACCTCCTGAGGGAGTGTTCTCTTTTTGGTGTTAGATTTGTGCTAGGGTTTTTTTTTCCTGTTCCTTTTGAGACCGCAATCTTTTCTATCTATCACTTAATAATGTTTCTTACCAGCTCATTCTTTATCATAGCAGATGCTGTCCTTTTCTTTGTTTCTTTTGCTGCCACCTCCCTTTCTCTTCTTCATTGCTGATTTATACTTTTTTTCTAGATGGAGCTACATTTTTTTACTCTTCTCCAGCATGCTTCTCATTTTGACCTGCAGAGCTCTTGCTTCACATTTGAAAACTTCTTTTGCATCTGTTGACATTAGTCTCAGCCCAGGATGGCACCTGCCATTTCTGTGACCCCCCCCTAATACTCCTGTGCCATCAGCTCTAGTCTTGTATCTACCCCTTTTCTTCATTGCTGCTTTTTTGAGTTTTAGTGGAAGTTTGAGCTGTTCGCAAAGACACAAGAAGTTGCAGGGTAAGGCAGCTGTGGATAAACTGTTGTTAAACTGAAACTGAATTTACATCCATGATTTTCTTCTTTGTGTATTGTTGGCAGAAAAGCACATGCTGAGGAGGAGGAAAGAAAGCATAAACAAGTTGTGGTTTACTGATTAAGACATTTAAATGAATTCTTTCAGCATAAAGAAGTTATATTTACATCTTAAGGGAATTGGCTGGAAAAGGGAAAAGTCCTTTAACTTGTTCAAGTGACTGCACTGCCCTTAGTACTGGGTGCCTCTCTGTGTTAGGAAGAAACTTATAATCTATGGACTTGGGGGGATATTTTCTATATTTAGGTTGTCTATATGAAGTCCTTTTGTGTTTTTTCTGTACACTAATTGTCTTATTTTTTGTTTTGGTAGTATGGGGAGAAGACAGTCAGTGAATAAAGTGGAATAAAACAGTGTGGCAATATTTAAAGGGAAAGTGATTTAAACCAAGACTCTCTTAGTCATTGTATATCAGCCAAACCAGGACTGCCAAACTTTGCACTGCCAAAATTAAAACTAATAAATTCACTTTATCTGCATTTACTCTCCTACATCTGTCTAATAACCTGTCTTCATTATGCTGGGGAGTAGCATTGAAACTAAACTCTTTTAATTGCAGCTCCAATTCTTTGAAGTGAAATGTCACACACTTGTTTCAATTGTTTTTCCTTTATCATCATTAAGTGGCCATAGTTTGGGATTTTTTTTTTGTTGTTGTTGTTTTTTTTTTTGTTGGTTGGTTGTTTTTTTTTTGTGGGTTCTTTTTTGTTTGTTTGTTTTTGTTTTGTTGTGTTTTGGGTTTTTTTGTACTCTGTGGCTCCATTTAAAAGATTTTATAGCATAGATTTTGGACTACAAAACCTCTGTTTTCTTGTCTCCCTTATTTAAAATTCTTGCTGCATTTCCTAGGTGCAACCTTAGAATTTAATTAACTAGCAAAAGGGCCTTCTTTTTAAAAATAATCTTACATTTAGGACAATTAAATGGAACATTTGCAGCTCGTTGTGCATTCTGAAATAAAACTTTATAGTAATATGGCTGGTGGATAAAATACTTTGACAATGTTTGCAGTAAGGGCCTAATGTCATTCCTGTTTCAGTCTGTGTATAATGTAACTGCTTGAGTAATAGATATAAAATATGTAAAATTTCAAGGTATCAACACTATCAAAATTTTAATTTTATACTGAAGTAAAGAATTAGAGAACCCCATTTTAATTATTTTTCAATAGCCTCATCTCATAAGGCTGTGTTCATATTTCCTTTGGCAATTCTATCACTATTTCACTGTTGTTTAAATGGAGCATTATTTTGCTATTCCTTGCTAATTTGGGTATATCAAAGTAGTGGTATTATTTGCATTGTTTCTGGCAAGAAAAGCTCAGATGTGTGGAACCCCTGTGAACCACTTTTCTCCCATCAGTAGCACCCTTGACTTGAATGTTATGCATATTTTAATGTTAGTTTTCTGAAGCTATGTTTAGATAACGTGTTTTTAAAAAGGCTTTGTGTTTTCTGAAATCTATAATACTGAAAATAAGTTTCAAATTTTCAACAAGCTGTACACTTCAGTCACTGGATCGTCTGTGATACTGGAGATAGTAAGTGGGAATTGGAATTTGTAACCTCTGTCTCCAAACCCACCAGTGATTCATCCTGTGGCTGTGAAAAAGATTGCATGGATAGAAGCTCGGGGCATTTCCTTTCCATAAAACTTGAGGAGAATCCTGCTACACAAGTGCAGAAGTATAATATTTTTACAAAACCTGAAAAAAGAGTACTTGTTAAAAATAAACACTTAAAACTAGCTTGAGATTGTTACAAGTAAAATGTAACCCATTTTCACACTTAATTTCTGCTCAGCTTTTTCTCCTTTTCCTTTTCTCACACTTCATCTGCAGTGAACTTTGCCATCTTCATTTGGTAAAATGTTTTTCTCCTTTGTTCTTAGTGTTTCATTGGCTTGGTTCTTTTGTTCTTTCCTGAATATGTTTTTTTTCCTTTCAGCAGTTACTTTTTCTTTCTTCTCTTCTTGAGTACAGTGTCTTTTAATACAATACTTACTGACTTCTATGGTGCAGGAAAAAAATTAAGTATTCTTGGCAGTTTTAATGCATTTTCTGATGAGTTGGCATTCCATAACAATTTTATGAGTGTGAAGTCATGAAAAATTAACTGGCTGTCTTACAATAATAATTGAGTCCCCTGAATTCTCTATGGAAGAATGTTGGCACAGAAGAATGCCATGCTTAATATCTTTCCTACTATCTTTATACTAAACCAAAGAGGCAAAATTAGTAACTTGGTAATAGGGAAATGAGAGGGAGATAAAAGAACACTTTTATGTTTGAATGGAGAAGATCGATTCATGAAGTGCTGAATATAGCAAGGGTGCTTCACTGAGTAGAAACACTTCTGGAAAAAGTCTTGTTATTATTCTGTTGTGATTAAACATCCCCTTCCATCAGGAATGTTGAAGGAATACAGAAAAAAATTTCAGAATAAAGCTCTGATAGAACTAAATCTGCTCAAAGATGTCAAGGGCAACAAGAAAAACTTCTATTGATGGTAAAAGAAAAACAAGGGAAAATGTGGGACCTCTTCCGACAGAAACAGGAAACCTGGGTACTTGGGACATGAAGTTTGAGATACTCAATGGCTTTTTTGTCCCATTCTTCATTGAAAAATGCTCCAGCCACACGAGCTAAGTCACAGAAGGCAAAAGCAGAGACTGGGAAAGTGTAGAACTGCCTGCTGTAACAGATTAGGTTTGTGACCATCTAAGGAACCTGGAAGTGGACAAGTCCATGGGACCTGAGAAAATGCATTTGTGGATCTTAGGGGAGCTTCCAGGTGAAATGGCCAAGCCACTATCAATCATATTTGTGAGGAGTCATGGCAGTCCAGAGGAGTTTCCACAGACTGGGAAAGGAGAAATGTAATTCTATGTGTTATGGAGCAAGGAAAACAAATATATGATTGGTGACAGCTAACATGACTTTACTAAGGACAAATCATGCCTGGCAGATTTGGTGTATTTCTACAACTTGATTACAGCACTGGTGGATGAGGCAAGTTGGTCAGAGCATGGTGCTCATAACACCAGGGGTGTGGGTTCAGTCCCTGTACAGGACATGTGCACAGAGTTGAACTCAGTGATCCTTGTGGGTCCCTTCCAATGCAGAATATTCTGTGAATCTACCTGGACTTGTGCAAAACATTTACGCAGTCTGGCACAGCATCTAAACTGGGGAGCCATGGATCTGACACATGGATAACTCAGCACGTATGGAATTGGCTGGGTGGTTGCACTCAAAGAGCTGTGGTCAATGGGCGAGTGTGCAAGTGGAGACCAATGATGAGGGAAATTCCCAAGGGGTTGGTTTTGGGACGGGCGCTGTTGAATGTCTTTGTCAGTAATATGGATGGTGGCACAAAGATCTCCCTCAGCAAGCTGGCTGACATCAACAAGCTGTGTGGTGCACTCCACATGCTGGAGGAAGGGGATGAATGACATCCATAGGCATCTTGCTCCATCTGGGAGGTGGGCCTGTGCCAACCTCATGAATTTCAATAACACCAAGTACAAGGTCCTGCACCTGGATCAGGGCAATCCCAAGAGCAGGTAAAGGCTGGACAGAGATTATTCTGAGTAGAATGAGAGCAGCCCTGAGGAGAAGGACTTGGTGTCCTTGGACCTGAGGAGAAGGTGCTGGTAGATGAGAAGTTCCACGTGACCCAGCAATGTGCACTCCAGACCAGAAATCCTGAGTTGCAACATCAGTAGAAGCAGATTGTCCAGATGATAGATGTTAATAATTCTGATGCTTACAACATTATAATTTCTGTCCAGTTAACCAAGCATGCAGTACACAGTCGTGTAAGAAACAGAGTATTCATGGGGCTATGGTAGCGGGGCCTTTATACTGAGTGTGCTGTAGTAATGGTTTGTGCTGACTCTTTATTGAGTAGTTTTTACACACTCTTCCTCTAGATGGAACCACTCTGCTGCTTCACTTGGATGAAATACTATTTGTTTAACAGCTGAATAATCTGTTGCAGTGGGTATTTGCAGTCATGCATCTGTGTTCACATGAGCATGTGTGGCTCGGAGCAATCTGTGTGGCGTTAGAGCGTGATGCAAGAGAAGGAATGCTCCTAGGGTTTGTGTTACTTCTGGAAATAAATAATTTGTAAGTAGTGTTTGCACACTTTGATCTGTTACAGAGTAATAAAAATTCTTATCTTTATGGGAATAATAACATATTTATTCTACTGCTGGTGAAATGCTTCATCTTGTCCATCATCTCTGTAAAGTCTATCTCAGCGTTTATAACCAGACTGCTAGCAATACTACTTCCAGTCTTCACATTTTGTAATATTTTCTGTTTATGAGTTTGTGCACAGAACTTGGTTGACTATAGGACACACTGACCACCTCTACTTTCAGTAGAAACATCTTGCTTCATTTATTGCTTCTCTCTTTCTATTTTTACATCCAGAAACTATCCCAGTCAAAATATCTTTCGTATTCTTTACTAACATTTTCCCCATATTTTCTGATCATGAGTTTTTTAGTAAGTTGTGAATACAAGTTTTCAAAGGTTCCTCTGCTTTTACTGACTTGAAAATATTCTCTTCTTGTTTTTCCATTTGGTAGTGAGAGCTACATGTATTACATAATATACTCTTCATATTGTTTTCACTGCATTATGAGCCACAGATTTTGCTTACACTGGATAGTTTACTAAGAGCAGCCCTCTTTCTAAGGCTTGCTTCACTGCAGGCTATGCAAAAGATTCAGAAGACAGACTAGTTGGATTAATTATCTGCCTAATCAGAATCAAACATAGTAGAAAGTTGTCCAAAGGAGAAGAAAAAAAAATGTTGTAATACAGTTAGTTAAATGTTTTTTAGTCTTCATTTTCTCATGGAACACTGAAAGTGTGCTGAAAAAACATGACCCTATACAAAACCAGCATCAGTAAATAAATCTAAGATGGTGGTTCTTGCTCCCCAGCAGCTAAGGAAAGAAAGGTTTAGTCATGCAAGTCTATAAGAAGTTATTAGCAAAAATCTAATTGAGAGGTAAGACATCAGATTAATTTAGATCATGTTCTTATGGAATAATAATAAGATACTTGAATTTAGAGACACGATAAAGAGAAATTTAGAGAGGATGTAAAAGAGAATAAGTCAGCAGACTTGGAGGAGGATTTCCATGTGTACGGAAAAAGAAGGTGGAGAGGAGTCACACTCATACATGGCACCTTCTTCTGTGGAGGAAATGGTTAATATTGTTGTGAACTACTGCACACGATTGATTAGAGATCTGTGTTTAATTTCATTAAAGATACATGTTTGCTTGCATCTAAAAACACAGTAGCATAATTCAAGTAAAATGGGCAGCAGAATTTTTGGGAATTGTTATTAAAATGTATTGTCTAATGATTGCTGGTAGTTGTTAAAGTATTGTCATGTTTATCTTTTGAATTGTCACTGTGCCGTTATTAATCTACTTGCATTTTAGTAACAGTCCTTCTCTACACGGATTAACATATTTGTGTAGGTTGCATATGAATTAGAACCCATAACTTAGGAGAGGACATCAGGTGCAACAAGTCACCGAAGGGCAGGGGAGATGAAAGAAATCTTATTCTGACTGTGGCAAAGAAGTATGCATTAAACCAGACAAGCCCATGAAATGATAACTTGTCTAAGAAGGAAATATTTGCATCTCTGAGGAAACAAAACAGGATTTGTTTTGAGAGGAAGACTAACCACAGAGTCCTGTATGTTGGGAGGAAATAAATTAAGTCTCTGACAAATGTTGAGGAAGAATTCAATGATCAGGTTAATTATAAAAATGCTAAGTGCTTCAACAAGAACAGGTACTCAGTGGGAGTTGCACCCCAGGGTAAAGATATACAGAAAGATGGAAAGGAAAGATTCAGCTTCCTTACCTTTGTCTTCATAAAATTTTAACTGTTGACTGCTTTGAAAGGTTTAAGGAAATATTTCTCTTTTTGTTTTAATCTTAAAGGGGCTTGTGTCAAGGGTTGGAAAGCTCCTGGGTGATAACATACCTCATCCAAACCTATTGTGAGTCAAATAATTAATTCATTCTATCTTTTAAGAAATATTCTGTTTGTCCAACATGAAATGTTCTGTGTATCCAGGGTGACCAATGGTAACAAGGTTTGCCCTGAAAAGGGGTGTCCTAGGGTCACATGAGTCTGTGTCCCACTCGCTGGTGGGGGAACTGGGAAAGCAGTTTTTAAATAATTAAGGCTTCCAAGGAAAGCTGGAGAATTGCACAGCAAATCTCTCCTGGTCTGAAATGCAGTGACCTGGCTCAGCCTTGCCATTGCCAATCTCCTGCCAGCTGCAGACACAAGACTTCCTGCAGGGACCTTCCTCTAAGTGTGCATTTAAAAATGTGGTGTTTGCACCAAATATTTTACTTTTATTTTATACTTAATTTTGAAATTGCTTTGGATTCAAAGAGATAAGACATCATGACATCATGTTTTCATGCTAGTACTGTCACTTATAGTGAAGGAATAGACCCCAGTCTTAGTTACATTTCTAAGCTGGATAAAGTGATCCTTGTACATTTTGTAGAAAAATGCCAAATTACTGTAGACTGAAATAAACCTCAGACATGAATCAAAATAATTTTTTCTTCAAAGAGAGAAATAAAAAGGAGACAGAGCAGGGAAGATAAAAACACTTTCCAGAAATAGTGATATTTACCTGTGCTACAGACAGAGAGCACAGAGGTGGTTTTTGTTCAGTGCACTCTCTGCAGTCACTCATGGCAGAGCTCTGGCTGGATTCAAAGGAAAAATCTCTTGTCCTCTTGTGAAAAGCTTGCTCACAGTACCAGTTGTTATTGTGAGGCTGTATCTCAGGAACACTGAACAGAAAGACTTTCTGAACTCTTAGACAAATGTCATTATTATAGGCAGAAAAAGTTATTTTTCTTAGATACTGTAAAAAACTAAAAGGAATAGTGTACCTGTTTGGCATTAGGGAAGTCATACGTATTCTAGAAAGAAAATAAATGTATTCAGAGTACATGGATGGTAGATGACACAGAAAAGGGGTTTATGACTACTGCATTAAAATAAAAAAGTTGTTCAAGAACAGTTCAACCAGCTGGAAATAAAAAATTTGTAAAAATGCCAAAGTCAGTGAGACCCAAAGCAATTTGCTGATTGAATGATCACATGTGCATGTGCCTGTGGGTTCTGTTTCAATTCTGTCCTTTCATGCTGTAAATTTAAAGTGCTTCAAGCTAAAAAGGGACAAATTAGACCACAAAATAAAACTTATAGTGTCAGTAATTTCTTTAGAGCTTGTATTCTTTTTAATTGTGTTTTACAAGTCTCTTGGGGTGTTCTCCAAATATGAAGGTGCATGAATAACAAATTGAGAGAAATTCTCTGTCACTTTGCTATCACATAGCATGTGGATTTCTGCCCTAGAGGGTGGAAAATTATTTTTTTTATTTCATTCTTTAATAAATTATTGCAGTCTTGTTCCTTGATTTAATACAGCAAATTACAATAACAGTTCTTAATATAAGAATTTGTTTTGCCTAGACAATTTGTGGATGCCCCATCCCTGGAAGTGTTCAAGGCCAGGTTGGACGGAGCTCTGAGCAACCTGATTTAAAGGATGGCATGCTGCCCATGGCCAGGGGCTTGGAATTGGAAAATCTTTGAAGTCCTTTCCAAACAAAAAAAAAAAATCTGTTATTCTATCAATATGAGTGACTAAATTATTGAGGTAAATGCAAAACTCTCGCTGTGATTTCAAGAGGTTGACTTTTCCAGTCTGAACTTCAGAACTCAGTGTATTTCCCAAACTGAGTGGTGCAGTGGGGTATTGTTGCCATGGCATTACAGACCAGATTGTCCAAGCTGAAGGGCTGGCCAGAGACAGAGACCACTAGGGCCAGGGAAAAATTAATTATAAGAATTTCCTTCTTTCTGGACTAGGAAATTGTTTACATTTCCCAATAAGGAGTGCATGAGAAAATAGAATGTGTCAGTTACAACTCAGTAGGGTAAAGTCTATTGCCCAGGGCAAGTAAATGGGATGAATTTAAGGCCTATTTGATGGAATTATAATGGAGTCTTGCCAAAACTAGATGCAAACTCTAGGAAGCTGGAGAAGGTATGTTCAGGACTATTTTCAGCCACCAAGGCTGGTTCTTCTGTTTTGGTTGCAGCTTGTTGAGGCAGGATGTCTGTGCCCAGCCCAGCACCAAGAATATATGGGAACATGTGGTATGCTGCTGTGCTAGGTAAGCCTGTTCTCTGAATGCTCTAAAGTCTCAGAGATCAGTGGGAAGATGTGTCTTCGCACATTTTGTGAAAATGAAGTTTCAAGACTTTGCCAATGGCTGCACTGTGCTGTGAAAGAGGACAAAGTAGAGACCGCAGGAGAAGCCATTGCTGCTGTGCAGCTCCCTCCACCTGCCTCTTCCTTCCTCCACCTGCCTCTTCCTTCCTCCACCTGCCTCTTCCTTCCTCCACCTGTCTCTTCCTTCCTCCACCTGCCTCCTGCCTCTTCCTGCCTTTTTCTGCCTCTACCTGCCTCCTCCTGTCTCTTCCGTCCTCCACCTGCCTTTTCCTGCCTCTTTCTGCCTCCTCCTGCCTCCTGATGCCTATTCCTGAGGAGCAGAAGGAAGAGGCTGGAATGATGCTGCCTCTTCACCAGCTTAAATTAAGGATAGACTGCAGCCTCAGTGTTACATATTGTGAATCATGTTGAGATAAACATGTTTCTGGCAGGTTAAGAGCTTTATAAGAATCTCTCCCAATTTTCTTTTGCATAAGCTCTTTCGGGTCTGCAGAGTGGTCTGTCCCACTGGCTGCTCTGATCTCAGGAGACCACTCTCTGGCACTGCTGACAACAGGACACTCCTGTTAGCCATAAATCAGTGCCCATCTTTGTGTCATGTGCTGATCTCTTTCATCCCTCAATGCCCGAGATGTGCTCCTGAGCGTGCTCTGCTGCTGGAACATTTAATTTGGTGCATGAGGGATGATGTAATTTGTGGCCTTTTTCCAGTACACTACTCTTGATTATATTGGATTGAGTTGGGCAGCCCAGGAGGATAATCTGTGTATATAATACATAAATATTACCTGGCCAAGCTGAACTTTATTTAATTACTTTTTCTTTGTCCCCTCTTCTGCCTTTTCTCCCCAGAATGTCTCTTTGACTTTGACTACAAGAGTACTCTAAGCCAGAGCCAAGTATTTTCCCTTGATCTGTTCTGGACTGGCTGCTCTGATCACTCTTGCTGTCTTCCCCGCATGTAGGTGCTATAACATGAGAAGCAGAGGTACAGATCCATCATAAAATTTTGCCTATAGCAAATACAAATAAGCATGAGAAAAGAGAGATTTAAAAAAGGCTGTATAAGCCATAATTTTTTTTTATGCTTGGTCTTCAAATATTGCAATCTTTTCTTTTAATAGCATTTTTGAGAGTATTTTTGATTTGAAATCAGTGTTTTGCAGTATGTTGCTTGTCCCTGAGGAATGGCGTGACATAGTAGGACAGACTCTGATTTGAACTGGCTTTTCACTGATGATTTCATTGATTAAAAGACAGCACCGTGTGAACTTAAAATGAAACTGTCTCTCTGAAAGGTTTTCAGAGTTCTAGTAGTAATTTTGAATATCACTCTTCTAACCTCCACAGTTTTTAGCAATTTGGGCTTGAAATGCTTGATGATGTTGTCTAACAGCAACATCTAATAAACGCTGTTACTGCTAGAGTCTAGGGTATTTGGCTGTTCAGTCCATGACATTTTTCAGTTGATAGCCACAGGTAAACAGGATCATCTGATGGTGTATTTCATTAGGGTTAGAAGTAAATAAAAAGTTAAAACAAATTTTTGTTTCCTCAAGCACTGCTATACTTTCCATGGCTTTTCTTGTGTGTACAATGTTTAAGTTGTTTTGTTGTATAAAATATTGCAAATGAGTCAGCTCCTTTTTTTTTTAATTTTTTTTTTTTTTGGTCTCTATGTATATTCTGAAGGAACTGTTTAAGTGGTCATAAGACAAAGAACAGAAAAATGAAAAATAAAATAGTCAAGTCATGTGAGTAACTCTTAGTAAAGGATATTACATAGCTATTCAAATAATTGCATTAAAAATAATTTGTTTAATATATATATTTGGATGAGAGATGCACATGAATATGTTGGGGTGGGTAGTAGGTTCCATAGTGCACTCACTGTACTTTTGATTTTCTTATATAAGAATTATACAAAACTTTTCAGGTATAGAAACAATTAATACATTTTAAAAAGAGGCATATGAGCATTCCTTTTGCACACCCAGGAATTTTGAGGAATTTTGTTTCATAGAAGCATTATTAGAATTAACATATTACCTCAGGAATTCATACCTTTCTTACCATGTAGTACATCTTTTACAAAAAGGTTTAATTTGCCATTGATTACTGATAGTTTCTTTTGATTATTTTTCTTAGTGATTTTGAATACAGTTTAATATGTGACACTCACCAACTCTTAAATTCAGTTCTTTGAGTATTTTTAGTACTTCCATTATTATTTATATACAATGAACTGAAATACCACTGAAATACTACATTTACATACTGTTTAAGCTTTCCTTCGCCGTGAGGATGTAATTAATTTTCCACTTATAAATATATAATGTGAATTTTTCATTTAACTCTAAAGCATGATGTATAAGCCATTGAAATCACATTTTTTTTTCCTTTCTTGTGGTGAACCATTTTTTTACACTTTCCTGCATTATTAGGAATATTTGGTTTTTTGTACTGCTGAATACAACAGTACTCAGATGTAAAAAGATATGGAAAGACATGGAAAGCAGTTTCTATCCTACCAACCGTAGAAACTAACTACAGACACAGATACTGTTTGTTATTAATATCCATAGAATTTCTTCCTGTTCTGAGAAACATTATCTCTGAGTCAGCTGCAGTATCTCAGATAATAAACTTTGAAAATATGAATGATTATAAACTATGACAAATGCTGAAGAGTTATTTTTGAATCAGTCTTGGAGTTATCTGAATTTTGGTTGGTTTTACAGTTTTGCAGCTGGGGGTCCTTTGTAAATCCATCCCATTTTCTTCCCTTGTGCTGGGCTGTAGCAGCTGGACAGCAGGCTTCTTGCTTTACTGCCTGACTCCTCCATTCATCCCAGGCACATTGACTCTGAATTGTGCAACTGAAAGGTTTTCTGCAACCATGGCCTATATTCCAGAAGATTTTTATTATGATTGAGATTAGAGGAAATAAGCTGATCCTTTGAGAAGCACTGGTTACAAATATTATTTGGCTATGGGCATCTGCCTCGAGCAAGGGATGGGTTTGCTGCTGTCCTTAGTTTGGCTGGCCAGGCTCGGTGGTGGTAGCGCTGCTGGCTGGGGCTCAGGGGAGGGACAGGAGGCTGGGAGTCAGGGGACTTGGAGGGAACCTCAGCAACTGTGCTGTGCAGTCAGGAGGCACTTGGTGGCAGGGAGGAGATGACAGTGAGGTGCAGAACTGTCCAGGACAGCAGCTGGAGGGCACGCTGTCAAAGCTGCAATATCTTTCCACTATCAGGAAGCAGAAGACTGACCATGTGTCTCATCCTTTCTGCAGCCAGGCCATTTATTTCTCTGTGTAAAGAAGAGCAATGATGGTTTGGCAGCCCATGTTACGGTGTGTTATGTATGCATAGGCTTCTCTTTATAATCATCTTTATTAGCAGTGCAGTCCTATCATGTCATTGCTTCACAAACTTTAATGAGCAATTTGGCAGCATTTTTTTACAAGGTCTTATTTCTGTTTTATATCTAGACAGAAGACACAATAATTCTAGCATCTGCTTATTCTGAAGAGGCAAAATGAATTATTTGGGTAACATGCATCTGTTTCAGCCACAGCTCTGAGCTGAGGACAGTGGCTGTGAAGCTTCTTGCAATCAAAATTAATGCATACGTTTATATGATTTCTATTCTCATGGTGATGGAACTTCTGGAACTTTTTTTAAAACCTATAAAAAATTGAAAATCTGTCATATGAAAGCACTGAGATTAGAAATGAGTTATTTGAAAGCTAAGACATCCTAGAAGTCTGTGTATATGCTGCAGTGTTGTATTTAAAGACCAAGAACCAAATTCTCTTTTTCGTAGGTTATGACTGTATTCATCACTAGATGGCTGATACTCAGGAAAAAAGAAATCAATTTTCTTGATGTGAAACATCACTTTCTTTCTGAAGGCAGAGCTAACAAATGTAGGGCAGGAAGAGAGAAGATAGTTTTAAGAGTAAAATGGAAATAGATTTGGTGCTTACTTGGCTTTTCACAAGGCAGAACATTTTGTTTAAATCAGAAATTCTGTTAACAGTCTAAGTGGTTTGTGTCATTGGGGAATACCCATCTTAAAACAGGTCTGTGATCTCAAAACTGAAGTGATGATTTGTTTGCAGAACTGCTGAGTATGCAATGCAGAGAAAGTCCACAAGTATGCTCTAAATACAGGAAGCATTACAGAATGTTAAATTCTTGAAAGGATCAAACCAGAATCCTCTCAGACTAGATTCCTCACTAACTAATGGACTCATCTGGAATTTATATTCCAGCTATCAAATGAGAATAACAGCAGCAGCTTCCCTCAACCAGCATCTTCTGAAAACATGCTCATTAAAGACAGTATGATGCAGAATATTTCTGTCATTTTAGGTTTATTGTGCAGCATTGTTCCTCTTATGAAGACCTTCTGTTTTCTACAAGGAGATTTGTGTCCTCTGGAATTATAGAATTGCACCATAGGTCCTACTTATAACAGGGTTAATTTCTGGACTTTCTAGTCTTGTTAGCATTTAAATTTTCGACTTTGTCTTTTATTTCATTATATTTTAGCAGTAGGATTGTTTTTATGTATGCCACTGGCAATAACTTAGATGCTTAAAGTAAAATTCAGTATTTCAAAATCCTTCTGTGTGAGGGAATAAATTTAGTTCATTTTATTTGAGCACGTCTGGCAAGCCATTAGCAGCTGCTGCTCTAAAATTCTGTGGACTGAGTTAATATTAAGAAGGAGAACGCTCAAATGCCAGCTGTTTTTCAGCTTGTGTGTATAGGACCAAGTGTATATTTATTGTCACAGTATATAGGGGCAGATCTGATCTAATCTGTTTCACACCAGTGGCAGTACTGTAGGATACCTTTCAGCTAAATGCTAATTTAACAGACTCTAGACTTATATTCTTTAACTTTAGAATGGAATTAAGTAATTTCCATGTGAAATATTTTCTTTAATATGTCTAGACATGGTATATTTGAAACAGAACTGTTTCTAATAACTGCTTAACATCTCAAAATTGAGAATTTTTCACTGCATAAAGTTTTCACACTGCTGGATTCATATTCAGTCATATACCTTTGTATTCCACTCACTTAACTACTAGAGTTTGAATCTCAGTGCATTTATTGAAGGCAATCATCCACTCTTATTTGAGTCCCAGTAATGTAAAGCTACAGACAGTGCTTGGGCTCCATGACACTGAGTAGACTTATGAAAAAGAGGGGGATCTAATTAAAAACTGTGTGCATATAAACCTTCTTTCTAGTATATGAAATGCAGAGTGTACCAGACTTAGCTTCTGATTACCTACACTAAGGACTAGAAATAAGCAGAGGACTGTAATTGTTTAAAAATCAGATAGTTATTTCCAGTGGGAAGTACACACATTTTGTTGCAGTCACATAGGCAGCTTCTAGAGTTTATTCTAACAAAATAAAAGTTTATTTTGCCACCTTGAAAAAGACATTAATATTATTTTAATACCCACAAACAAATCATGGACCATCCACAAATTGTGAATTCTTGCAATCATAAACCCATTGCATTTATGCAAATGCATTAAATAATCAGTGTAAAGTGACAGATGATGCTTGAAGCATAATCTAGGTCTGTATCATGAGTAGATAATAATATTAAGTTACTATTTTGGAAGTCCTAGAAAAACTGTTTTTTGTCATGCAGACTGCATCTGTCTGTCATATTCACAGTGTCTGTCAGCTGGACTTAATTTTGTACCTTTTTTTAAATGCTTTTTATCAGATTGCTCCCTTGTTCTGTGTCACCATCTTCTTTTCTATTTTGTGTCTTGTTTTCTTCTTTTCAAGATAAAATACCACTATTTTAGGATGGTACTGTACCTTTTTACCTCATATTCATATTTAAATAGATTTATTTATTTGAATACGGTTCAGGTAGGTCACCTTCCTTGTACATTTAATGACACGCTTTGGAAAAAGCACATTTGAATTGAGTGTTCTTGGTGAGCTGTGTAGATACTGTCAGTAGGATTTGCAGATGATATCCCAGGGAAGGATGATGCTTCTCACAAGTTCAGTGTTCAGATGCCAAGTTAGGTACACTTGGATCCACATTTGAGCAGTACACAGAGCACTTTAGGTACGTAGAGCCACTCTTTGATGCTTTGTGGTGAATCTGAAAGACTCCAACCAACTCTTCCAATCTGGAAATGGTCTGAAAGACTCCCCTGTAAATTCATGCAGCTCCTGAAAACGGGATCCCTTTTCTCTCATTTATAAAAGACAGTGCAGTCTGGCTTGTTTCCACTGCACTGTTTCTCCTTTAATGGACTGCTCCAAATGCTCTCATACTGTGCAGTGAAGCATAAGTATTTTGCAAATGGTACTGGCCCGTGTGCTGAGTGAGGAAGCAGAGGTCTTCCTGTATAATCCGATTTCAATCAACTCACTCTAATCACTACTGATAGTTGCAAAATTTAGCCTGGATCTGCACTGGTAATCTAGATTGACAGGAGGTAAAAGTAAAAGGACAGAAGGGCAGAGGAACAAAGAGCAACGAGCAGAAACAGTGATTTCAGGCTTCGCTCGCCGCTCTGGGACGCGTCCTCAGTGCTGCGGAGGTGCTCTGAGAGCAGGTGCCCTCTGCGGGGCTGGAGTGGCAGCCACCCCACCACGGGCACAGACCCTGCAACAGGTACCTGCCCGGGCTGATGGCATGCCTTATTTATTGACATCGAGATCCTAACTCTCTTTATTACTCCAAAGAATCCGGGGGCGTGAAATATTGAGGCATAGCAGCAGTTAAACAGTGCAGCCAGCACCTGTGTGTGTCTTTGACATCCCCTGGAGGCGAGCGGCTCCCAGTGCTGGGCTTCATTCTCTTGCGAGATCAGTGCTTGGCTGGAAGCTTGGAGGATAACTGGACTCTGCATTTTCTCACTGGGAAGGTAAAGTGTCTGTGAGAGAAAGTCCCTTTGACTTTTAACTTTTCAAAGAGAAGAGCCAGCTTTGGATTTCATGGATATACAGAAATACAGCCAGCTGCTGCTGAAGACAGATCTGGCTCGGTTTGATTGGACTGTACATTGGGAAGGAAAATGACCTTTTTTATTGTTACCTGACCACATGCTCAGTGTGCCTGTGTCAGCCAGGCTAAGGAACTCCACACCCTGGGGTAACCAAGGCACCTGGACTACTCCTCCATCTGACTTTCCATGCTGGTGGGGCTGCTGTTGGTCTTTTCAGCCTTGCATGTTGCCATGCTAAAAACACCTAAGGCTAAAAATGTGTCCTGGGTAAGTACGTTAGTGTGAACAAAGTTTCTGTAAGTTTGGATTTTTCAAATATGTATGAATATGCGTTTTTCTATATATGTGGAAGCATAAACTTAGACTGAGGTTTAAGGTAGATGAAAAGATTATAAATCATTAAAGATCAGAACTACTTAAAATATTGCTAAGAATTAAGAAAAAACATTATTTTGAACACTGGTATTTTGAAGGAACTGTACTAGGAATTATAACAATGATAGACTTTCAATTTGTTTATTATAGATACTTTCTATCTATGCTAGTAAAGGGTTTGCACTACGTACTTTTCAATAAATTGAAATTTTTTTGTGGCTTTCAGGATGCAGACTTAAGACTTAAAATTTAGGTTTAAAGATTTTTGAGGGGATTAATGAATAACTGCAGTTTAATTTCTACTTTTTTATATTTCAGTGGTTTGATACTGTAGGTGTTCTTCTATGTAGTATGATTCACATCTTTAAACATTATTTTAAAAGTCCCAGGAGTTGTTTCAGTACATTGTAATACTGTAATTATACTGTAATACTGTATAATACACAGTGGGATGAAGAAGTTCAGGTTCAGTGTCTTTTCTGTTGACTTTCTTCTTTTTTACTAAGTTGTTATTTTGTCCTTAGCATTTTTTTTTTAACCAGAAACTAGGCTTCCTGTTGGGGAGTAAAGTAAGCCATGAAATATAATTCCTGAGTTAACAGTGCTCTGTGCTCACCCCCATCATATATGATTATACAGTACTAGTAGTGCACAGCCTGCTCTACCGAACAAACACAAATCATCAAATCCCAGTTCCACACAGATTCCTGGAAATGCTGGCAAATGCTCAGTAGATAGCTTTAGGGCTTCTTCAGTGACCTCACCGAGTCCCAAATACTTCCCCAAGTGTTCCCCGTAACTGCATTACCTTGTCTTCAGTGCTGAGTTTGGTCAGGAGTAAAGGATGTCACTGCCAGTTCTGAGGATCAGATACCTTCCCCCTGCTGTGAAAATGCATTAAGTTTCAGATTACTTAGAAATGTGTGTCCATGAAGCAGGCTGTGGTTGCATATGAGCCTAGTTGAGAGCTCTTTGTGTCGTCCAATTTATGTACTGAGTGATAAAATGCTCACATACAGAGCTTCTCTTCTTGGAAGTAGAAATCTCAGGGCTCTGCAGCTGTGATGGGCTCCAGGTTTGACTGTTTAAATATAAGGTATATTTAGGTATTTAAATACCTGTTTCTGGTGATTATGTTGGAGAATGCTGAAATACTTACTCTTACCCAGAGTTTTGCACTGTGCAATAATCACCAGGGATAAATAAGTGCTTTCTTTCTCTCCATCCTTTCATTACCAATTTGAATTTAAAAAAAAAGGAAGTAGATCTATGTTGTCATGAAAATGGGAAATTTTGGTAGTTGATTCAACTGGGTGATTGATACAGAGTTTATCTATCTTAGCATAGTCCTGCACTGCAGACATTAATGACCTTTAATTGTTTCACTAAACCCAGAATTGCCCTTGTGAAATGTACAAACTATAAACTGATTTGAAAATTTCAGTGCAAAAATGACAAATTACATGATTTCAACTGTGTGTTATATAAAGAAATAGATGCAACATCCACACTGCTGTAACATCTGGGATTATTTCTATTTCATGTACCATTTTTTCCTTTCAATGAAAACCACAAATAGACCTGCAAAAATTATCTCTAAGGATTCCTGACTTCATTTTTAACTAAGTGTATTCTATTGGTAATTTATGATTCTAAATCTTATGATTCTATTCTATTCTATTCTATTCTATTCTATTCTATTCTATTCTATGATTCTGTCTAATCTTAGGATTCTCTTTGCTGTTGGAACAAAACAAAGAAATTAGTAGTTATAAAAGGATGGAGATGGTTTTATCTAAGTCTTGCATTCATCTTTTTCCCTTTGTTTTTTTTTTTTTTGGGGGGGGGTGTGTGTTAATCACTTCATCTATCTTTTGCAATACAATATAAAACTTATTCATAACTAAGTCATGGAAGGTGTCACTTCCTTAGTAAGTATTATTTGTGACCAGTACTTTAATTCAGAAAAAGAATACCTCTTTCTCTGAGGGTGATTAAAAGTAAAAAGAATAGTGAGTTTTTGGGGTTTTTTTTAATGCTTTGATATTTTGAAAATCTGACATACCCTACAGTGAAGTGCAAGGGCACTTTAGAGAATCAGATGCCTGCTCAGAGTATCACTTGGTTTAAATCCCAACAAATGGAGATTAACTTCGACTCCTTGGAAATCTCGGTTTTGACTCTGCAGGTTTTACCTGTCTGGGGATTTGAGCTTGACCTTTGTGCATATGCAGTGAAAATACAAGGGTCCTCAGCTGAACTACAAAGATAAAACTGCATTATAAATATTTTGGTTGTAATCTAGCAAGATGCTTTGACGTGTGCTGAAATGTCAGTTTAATTTTCACCTGCTTAAAACTTGAGATTTGTGCCACTTTTTAGCAACTACTTCACTGAATCAGTGTTTGCTAAATCTTTGCTATTCTTTAATTGACATTGTAATTTGATCCTTATCTTTAGGATAAAATGATTTAAGGACAGAAACCACACTATACTGGTATATCTTTTTACAAAAAAACCTGCTGCCTGCATAATTTATAGTTCCTCTTCAAGGCTTCAAGGTGCCTACCTTAGTGTCTTTCCCTGTGAAAAAGAAAACCCAAACCTTCTACAGCCTTTAAAAGCTAGGCAACCTTTTCAAAAACTTCTTCAACCTTTGTTAAAATTTTGCACCAGTGTGTGTGACAGCCCCTGACTACTGCAAGCATCCTCACATCAGAATTTGCAAGGCTTTGAAGTTAATATCTAATGTCTTTCAAGAGCTGAGGAGTCATCTACTTTTTAGTACGTTGTTGTTTCTTTCCTAGAAGTGCTTCAGACATCCTTTGATAGATCTCCATGTCTTTGATGCAGGTTCTGTGAATATCAGCTTTGGTTTTGTGCTAAAACCAAAACATGTGGGGTCTGGCTTTCTAAAGGCACTAAATGGTCTTCTAGGAGCTGTGGGGACTTTAAATTATGTAGAGAATGTTTTCACTTCTCTCTCTCTGTTGGCTGTTGGTGCTGCCGCGTGAATTTTTTTGAAAATGACTGAGAAGAACTCAGGCTGACCTAGACAAGATGACTGTAAAATCTGTTTGTCATCTAGTGCCTTGGGGTTTCTTATATTTGATTTGCAAAATGAATTCATTTAATTATCCCTAATGGAATAATTTTGTTAAATTGACTTCTATTGACACAAATTTAATTTTCATTGTCTAATATAAGCAATTTGATTGTTTGTTCCTTTATGTAACAAAGCTACCTTTGAGGTCTGTCACAACTGTAGGTAGTCCTGTACCTGTGGCAGGTTACTATTAAGGCAGTAAGTTACAAAAAATGCAACTATGGGGCATGGTATATTTCTTTAAACTGTGTTTTTTACCTAAGCAGCGGATGGTTGTGAGAATTGAAAAGAAAGGAACTTTGAAATTTGAAATACCATAGCATCTTCAAATTACGTTCTATGCATGTTAATGAAAGATGTCTCCCCTATGGTTTCTGTGAACTACTTGGCCAGTCTGTTATATCAGCATATTAGAGGAGTAAGCAGCTTCCAGTATTTTATAAAATATATTTGTGACCTGATGTAATATTCAATGGTACCACCATTTTAGAATTCTAACTATAGCTGTTTTTTACCTATCTGAGCATCCTCTGGCCTTTGGAGCCATACAAGCCCTGCTGGAGGGCTGCAAACCTTAACTCTGTGCCAAGGCAACCTACTGAGCAGAAAGGTCATTGAGCTACAAATACCCAAAATAAATTCTATCTCTTTAGCTGAAAGCTGTAGAGCTGCCTGCCATGCTCGGCTCTCAGTAGTTATAGATTGTGGTACCCACTGCAAAAAGAGAGCAAAGTCTGTGTTGTACTTTGGCAGAGTAGCTCTTCCCTGATACACAGGGTAGGGTGGGTAGGAAATATGCTCCATTGTTGTTACTGTAAGTAGGATGCTTGTGAGTGCACACATAGTGTGTTTCTGCTTTTATTGGTATTAAAATTGGGTTGTCAGTGTTGGTATTAAGGAGATAAATCTTCTCGATTGCACAGTATATTTTATCTCTTCTTACTTAATAACGCTCTGCTGCACACCTTGTATCACTCAGGTTCAAAGGAGTGGAGTTTACAGAGGAGGAAGTCTGACTTTTATGTAATTAATGCAATTAGAATTCCTGGTGAATCCCCTCAGTTAATAAGAGGGACTGATATTTCTATCTCACCTTATTACTTTAAAAGTAGCATGGTGATACATGCAGTGTTACAAAGGTACAGAAAGTGAATGAGAAAATATGAAAAATAGAACATAAATAGTGAAATATGCTTGAAATATCATGTAATGTGAAAAAAAATAGTATTTTGTAGTCAAATATAAAGGGAGAGCAGGGGATAAAATACTAAGGGAGAAAAAAGAAAAAGGACATAGAAAAGAAAATAGAGATTTGAATCGCAAGATATGTGATATTATTAGAAAGGAAGGATTAAACAAATACAGAAATACAAAGAGGAGGATGTGGCTACGTTAAGATCTCTATTTTTGGGGTCAACGTGAAAATAGGAAATGAAATAAGTAGTTCAAAGGAAAAGACAGTTGAAAAAGCTTTGAAATAATAAGAAAGTTATCTGAGGATGATTTCATGTTTACCCTGTAACATGAAAGATAATGGTAATTCAAATGAAATTTGATGTGCTCCTGACAGAGGACAAAAAGTTCCCTCAGATGAGTTCTCTTCAGTGGAAGTTCTTGAAGCACATGGATGAGAGGAAAACTTGGAGAGAAGTACTGCTATTCACAGGCATGCTATTGCTAGTGCTATTGCTGTTGCTTTGCTGTGGGTTAGTATTGATCTGGTGAAGAGATTGCACAAGTGCGTGAAGGTGAAGGAAATATTGAAGGCACACACTTCACCTGTCTGTGAAACTGTAATAAAACTATTGCTCATTTCACAGCACTCTTTTAAAATGTTTCTGAAGGAGGGTAAGCTAGGGTTTGATGGAAGGTCTGTGGAGAGTGGTCCTGACTGCAGCAATATGTCCCTCCACTTAAAGGTGTATCCATGCAATAATTGCAGGAGTATGTGGCATAAAAGACAATTCATTGATTATTCAACTCTGGCTTGCATGGAGGACTTTCCACGTGTCGATTTTCAAACTATCCTTTGATAAATCATGGCTTTTGATGTTTAAAGCTTGACACAGCTGAAACAGCTGTAGATATTTTTTTATCTGAAATGCACCATTATTGGTGAAAAACAGAAAAAAAAAAATCTCGTGTGTTAAATTGCTTATGAAATTCTGGGTTTTTTTTCAGTAAATTGATGGGTTGCTGTTTTGGTTCTGTCTTGTCCTGTTCTAGTGTGTGCTAATTTGATACAATGCTCACTTTGTCAAAAAATCATTGACTGAAATGACATTGTAATTTGCCTTCTTTCTGGTTGTCTTCAAGTCCTTAGTTTCTAGTGGAGACAGCTCTTAGCATTCCTGAGCAATAGAGAAAGCTTCCTCAGCAAATTTCTTATGACACGTTTGGCTCTCTCTGCTAGCAGCACAGGTTTTTTCCTATTAATAGAGGCAGGTCTGGGTTGTCTCCATCCTTCAGAGGCAAACCTTTTCTGAAAGCTCCTGTGGCTGCTGGATTGTCTTCCTTTGGTTGCACAAGGTTCTAGTGGTGTCCTGCAAAAAGTTCAGGGATTGAAAGCACTAGGAAAGAAAAGGCGAAAAGCTTAGCTACATATTATCCCTTCCTTTGTTTTTTCTTGTACTTATTTATCAGTGTAATTCCCACTGATTTTGGTTGGAGCTACATTCATAATCTGATTAGCAGAAAGGTTATCAGGACATGCAGAATTTTAAGTAGTCTGCTGTAAGCTAGAGGACTTGCTTCCCTTGGCATTTCTGGAAGTTTTCCCTTGAGTGAGGGGAACCAGGGCTCTGCCACACCGCAGAGCAGCCAGGCTGTGCCAGGAGCAGGGCTGCATGGATGGCAGCTTGTGCCGAACATCGCGGCCCGTGTGTGCGAGGCTGGGGCTGCACTCAGTCTGCTGCCACTGCCAGTCTGGGCTGCACGGGGTGATGCATCCTATCCATAACGCTGCTTGACTCAGCCTGCATCACCTCTGACATAGCAGCCTGCAGTCAAGTCTGAAAAATAAATTAGTGGTGCATTCCAAATTGGAATCTGTCGTTCATTTTAGCAGTTCTGTACAGTGTGCTGAGGTCGTGACTACCAGGCAGCAATTTTAGAGTCTTGAGAGTGATTTGTGTTAAAGGTAGAAAGTTGTTGTCTGACTTCATGCAATAAGGAGAAGTTAACTTTCCCAGAGTACTTTTTTTATAATACTGTGTAACAGCATGCACAAGCCTTTACCACCGATTTCTAATTGCTGCTTCTAATTTCTCTGGACTTTTGTAGCCTCACAGATATTGGGGAGGGCAAGAGGAATATGCTTTCTACTTTTTAAGATGTAAAAGTTAGGGTGGGGAGTTTTTTTCCACCATCAAGAGCTAATATAAAAGCAGAAGTTAACAGTAGACCCAATCACAACTGATTTGAGCTGCCTTGAAGTGTCTTGAAGTTTTTAGAAACTTTCCATTTTTCTGGGACAGAGGAGAGTGTGGGAAAAAGGTACAAACCTTAATTTAAAAGTAACGTTGTCTGAGATGAAATAGAAAGTGACACTAGTGATGCATCTGTGGACAAAAGGAAATTGTGCCTGTTTTTCTCAGCAGTACTTGTACTGGCCTTGGACATTAGAATCTGAATACAGGAATGCCAGCTGTATGTGCACAGTTAGCATAGTTTCTCTGGTTGATCATCAGCTGTCAGTAAGATGTGTCAGTAAGATGTCTTCTTTAGAATAAAAATAGCATCACCACTTGTTAACACAAAATATAACAGTTGATTACTAGACTAGATAAATCTGGACAAAGATATGCAAAGGTGTGACAAGGATGGGGGGAAGAAAAATACAAATCAAAAGTTACTTATGTGGATGCTACATTCTCAAAATACTCACTGGCAGCGAAAGTCTCTTTTCATTATATATGATTTATAAATGCTTTCAGTTACAAGTGGAAACATTGTGGAAATGAGAGAAGAGATTCAAAAGACATTAAGGAGTGAAGATAATTTGGCCTGCAAAACAGGAAAGAAATAAATAGAACTGTAAAAGCTCTAGAATTCAAGAATTCAGAAGTCTGGACCTGTAACTAGGACCTGTCAGTGGGGTCTGCTCTGCAGAGGCTTAAGGGCTGGCCTTTGAATCTGACTTTCCACTCTGCTTCCTAATTTCTTTCATTTTATGTTAGCTTTGCTAAATAAGTATCAGGGCACTATAATAGATACAGTATATTGAGTTCTCACCCTATTTCCAGGCTGAATGCTGTTTCCTTGTTTCAACACACCTTTGGCTTTTCTTCCATGAAAATCCCACTCTGAGATTTCTCCCATGCTATAGAACCTGGTTCTTGAATGCACAATATGTGTAGTCAATATATTAGGTAAATTAAATTAGTAAACTTCAACAGACATTATGATATTTTCTGTAATAGACTCTGTTGAGTCTTCCAGTAATTTTGAGGTTTCATTGTCTGTTTTCCCTCTATATCTACCCCATGTTGAATAAAGGAGGGAGCTGGGTCTGTTCAGCCTTGAGATGACTGAGAGGAGACCTTATCTCTCTCAGTATCTGAAGGGAGGGATGTCAAGAGTATGGACCAGGCTCTCCTCAGGGGTGCCAAACAATAGGACAAGAGGCAAAGGGCAGAAACTGTTGCACGGGAAGTTCTACCTGAATATGAGGAAGAGCTTCTTTACCATGAAGATGACTGAGCATTGGAAGGGTGGTCTCCCTCACTGGAGATATTCAAGAGCCATCTGGACACAATCCTGTGCCATGTGCTCTGTGAGGCCCTCCTGGAGCAGGGAGGTTGGACTAGATGACCCTCCGTGATCCCTTCCAGCCTTACCCATGTGCTTCTATGGAAGACATAAAGCACTGCCTAGTGTACGAGGTACTCCTGTTGTGAATAAGAGTAATATTTTTTTAAAGTAACAGTGAATGCCACTTCTTAAAATAAGACTAGTAAACAATTTGAGATAGATGAGTTCAAAGAGCACAATCTCCTCCTCTGAGAGGCAGCTCTCATAAAAAAAAAAAAAAACAACAAAACAACTGTATATAACTGTGTTGGGTCATTTGAGTGCACTAATATGCAAAACACTATTTTACAGATTTATTCATAGCTGCACTTCTGGATGTGATTTCATGTTGTTAAACTCCAAGTACTAAACGTTCTTACTCTTTCTTTGTCTGAAGAGGGCCATTCAGATGTCCTTGAAGTTCAAAGTTCTTCCCTGAAGATGCAAGAATGTCTAAAGACATCAGAAAAAAATAGAATGAAATCCCAAAAGTACAAAGGGAACAGGGAAAACAGAGTGCTACTCTCCCAGCTGCTGATAGCTACTTCTTTATTTATTTCATATTGGAAGGCATGAATCAGATACAACATCTTCTGAGAAACTGTCCACTCCTTATAGACCATAATCTCAATTTAGTCCTAGAGCTGTTCTTGTCTCTTAGTGAAATGGGATGTTGCTGGAATGCCTCAGCATAATTATTGCCTGTATTAGTTGTCAGAAATTAGAACAACATGTAATATGGTCTGCTGTGATTCAGATAGATTAATATGAAGCAGAAGCACCATTGTACAGCACTCAAATTCAAGAACTCCTTTTTTCTTCTCGTCACAAAAGCCTTGATTTGCAAACTTTAAAGTTGCCCAGTTAATGTACCTTGTTTCTCACAGAGCACACAACTGTTTTTTGGGTTCTATTTCATTTATCACTTAGAAAACAGTGCAGCACTTCCTTGTAATTTTTACCACAGTTTCTATTGTACATAAATTGAGATTGTATTTCATGTCTTGATTTCTTTCTAAACACTGACAAAACATGAATTTGTAAGTGCTTGGAAGACATTAATATGTCGTGATATTCTTTTGAGTCATTAACAATTGATAGAGAATAAAGCTAATGAGGCAAAATATAACTATAGAATAGATATTAATTTCCTCTTAACATATTTTTAGAAGATTTTTTTGTAGCAAGAAGAAACATCATCACCCATTGCCAGCTATAGCAGATTTTTAATTCAACAACTGATAAATTGTATTCTTTCATGGAAAACAAACAAAATATATATTTTGAACTGTAAAAAAATTAATGTAGTATTAATATATTATTAATGTAGTAATAGGGCCTATATTACTTTCACTTAAGTAGCTTTAATTTTAAGAGTTTTGACGAATTTTTGTTGGTTTATTATAATTGTAAAATGCTTCTCAATATCACAGAAACTTGTGTCAGGAAATTTTTCCCATTGTAAACAGAAATTAAACAAGCTGTGTGCCAGCTATTTCAGCACTGACAATTGGGCCCTTGCAAGGTCACTTACAAAAGCTCATAAACTTAATTGAGTTCTCCTATGAGCTTCAATATGAAGACTAAGTAGAAAAGTGTTGGATTGACAGATATTTTGAAGTGTTCCCAGTGCTTTGGCCAAAAAAGCAGCAGGAGAGAGGACAGGGTAGAACAGGGATGTGCTCTTCAGTTCCTGGCAGAATGACACAGTGGTAGAGCAGAATCTATTAAATGACTTTCCAACTTTGTTCTGAACAAACTCTATTCTCATGTATCATTTCAAATGTCATAAGCTCTGTCAAATGTTTAGTGTTGTCCTGTAAGGTTAAATAATTATCTCTGAATGCTTGTTTGAAGTCAGTAAATTTGTTCTGATGTAACCTCTGTGTACTCTGTAACTGCAAGACAATGGGAGGTATGGTTATACTATATTTATGATGAGTAAAATAGCATCTGTCACACAGCATCTTTCTCCACTGTCACCAGATCAGACATTTCAGCCTTTTCACCTGCATTAGGGATGACAGGGAATGTGGGCTGTGCTGTAATGCATATGTTATTGGCCTGTTCTCCTCTATCAGAAAATCTCAAGTTATCAGTCAATCACCTCTGTACACTGTTGGGTTGGAAATCTTTTAAATTAATGAAACTGATATCTCACCTTTCCAAAACAAGTGGGAAGTTGATTTTATATCAGCAAGTCCAGTGACCAGCAGTCCAGGCCCTGCAGACTGGGTGGTGTGACCAGGCACTGCTGCTCTGTGGGGTTTTGAAGGGACCCGTGTGGAGCCTTCAGCTGCTGAGCATGGCTGGAGTGGGGTGGCTGTGAGGAGGGAAATACTTCACTGTCCAAAGCAAAGCCAGTCCCTGCTAATAGCCTAGCACTGTTTACCCCAGCACCCTGATTTCTAAGCTGCTAGGGGAAGGACCCAGATTTGGGGTCACGTTCTAAGTACCCCCAAACACCATCAGTTGCTGCATCAATCTGTCATTTCTTATTATCCTTTCTTTCCTCCTAAAGTCTTCCCTTTTTCCCACCCTGATTATCATCTGTAAAAGCAACTTTTTTATCCAGTTTGTCCCTATTTTGGTATGTCTGACAGTGTTGACCAGGTGATATGGCCTTACATCACCTTACTGATAGGGTTACCTGCACACATGTGCAGGTTTGGTGGGAGAAAGGGTTCATGTGCTGGTGGGTAAATGAGGCACTGGCACCTCTCTAAATCTGAACTGCTGCTGGGATGACAACGTGCTAAGGGATCAGATCCCTGTTAGGATGTGGGTTTAATTTAAACTGGTTTTGTGGGTGATTTAAGCATTCATGAAGAAATGCCTTTTGAATTGCAGCCTTTCCTGCAAATTTCCCTTATCATCTTGGCAAATTGGAAAGAGATTCTTTTAAGAGATGTTTTGTAAGTGACCTCTTCCAAGGGACAAAGTTTCTGGTTTAATTTTCAAAGTACCTCCTTTGAAATTTGTTTATAATTAAAATCTTAAAAAATGTACACTTTGCCTTCTTTAGAAATAAATAACAAAAATCACTTTAGTGGAAGTCTGAACCGCAGTTGGTCAAAATCACTGGAGTAATTTTTGCATATTGATGACTGGAATATCACCAGACTAGCTCATGATTGTAAATTAAGTATTTCTTCTCAATTACAGCCAATGCTTTTAACTACCGCCTTGTATCTTTTCTGTAAATTTATTGTTGCTAGGGGAAATACTTTGAATCCTATGAGAAGTGTGGCATGTTCCCACATGAATGGAAGCTACTGTATTTTTGTGCTATACAGTTTTCAAGGAAAAGGAACTCCTCGTGCTGAAAGTTACATCACAAGTAATGAATACATTGGATCTGGGAAATTATGTTCTCCTTGTGATGGTGTAAATTCTCCATTGTAAATACAGCACTTTTAAGGAAAAGGAATGAAAAAGCTTTTTAGCAGTAACTCAGGCATTTCAGATTAGTTAATTATAGAACTGTGTGATAGTCTTTGAACTTAAGGTTGGGGCATTCCCACTTCTCTGGGAAACTGGTTCCAGTGCCTCATCGGTTTCACCATGAAGAATTTCTTTGTAATGTTGGATATAAGTCTCCCCTCCTTCGGTTTAAAACCATTCTGCTTGTCCTATCAGTGCATGTTCTTGGAAAAAATTCCTCTCTTTTCAGCTTTCTTTTCAGGTGCATTTGAATACTAGAAGGCTAGTATTCAAGGCTAGAGCCTTCTCTTCTTCAGGCTGAACGACCCCTGCTCACTTGGTTTGTCTCGATAGTGTTGGTGCTCCAGCCCTTTGATCATCTTCTTGGCCTCCTCTGGACTCAGTCTGACAGGTCTGTCCTTATGCTGGGTGCCCCAGAGCTGGGTGCAGCACTCCAGGTGGGGTGTCTCTCACCAGAGCAGAGCAGAGAGGCAAATCCCTCCCTCCCCCAGCCGGCCACGCTGCTTCCATGCAGCCCACAATTGGCTCTCTGTGCTGCAGGTGCACTGTGTCAGCTGCTCTGGAGCTTCTCATCCACTAACAACCCCAAGTCCTTCTCTTCAAGGCAGCTCTCAGCCCATTTTCTGCCCAGCCTGTACCTTTGCTTGCAACAGCCCTGACACAGGTGAATTTATCATAAACACAAGACCTAATGGAACTGTTAAAACTGTAGTTTAGGTTGAAATTTTCCGGACTTCCCAGACTGTTTGCAAAAATATGTAGATAATTCCTGAAGTCCTTAATATTTAATGCATACCTTCTGATAGGATTTTTATTGTATGAATGTGCCTCACTAAAAAGGAGGAGGTTGAAGAAAGCTATTCAAAACCATTGTGCTTCCCAAGTCAAGGTTACCTGTTATTTCTGGTATCAGCCGTGGCTTGCATCAAGCTACACAAAAAGTAGCCTAGTTAGATGTCCATTTGTTGTGTGGTTGTAATGTGCAAATTGACAGAGAATATAAAATCCAAAGAGAAAACATTCTTCCCTAAAGATGCCAAGTGGTAAAAGTGTTAAAGAATGAGAAGAGGTAGTTTTATACATCGTGGATGCAGAGGACTGTTTGCTGACTGGTAAGTGCAGGATTCCAAATGTAATTTCTATGAACACAAGAGAGACAATTGTCTTCCTGTTGGATGGGGACAAACTAGGTTCTCAATTAAAAGGGTGGCCAGGCTGTTCCCCTGCTTAAGACAGGAGGAAAGGATTTTAGCACAAAAAAAAATAAATAAACCTTTTGAAAATCTGAAGGTGGAACTAGCTGTGAAAACCTATCTTCCTTTTCATCAGAAAACTACCTAGCAAGGAGAAAGGATTACAGGGTAAAAACCAAAAATAAGCTTGACTTTCAAAGTAATTCAACAATATCAGAAATTATTGTCAGGAAATTTATCTAGTAATTAAAGAAAAACATTATACATTATTTAGTATTTATTTTAAAGCTGTCATCAATTTCTATGTGCACATTCATTTTCAGAAACACTGTGAAGCTACTGAGAAGGACAGGTTTGTGACATAATTTACTTAAAGAATGTATTCACTAAATGCTGTAGAATAGAGAGACAGTGTAATACTATGTGCTCAAAGTCTTCAAGTTGCTTGCAGTAACTCATGATACCTTTTGAAGTCTGTGCTTAGGGTTATGTATCTTATTCTTTTATTAATATATTGTTTATCCTCTGAGATGTGACTATCTGTTGCACTAAATGTAACAACTGTGGCTTCATCCAGACCCTCTTGAAAGGTCTGGGGTCACATTATTTAAGTTATTCGTGGCACTTTCATCCCTTGCAAGTCATGTTTTAATGTGTTGTGTTTCTTAACAGTGCTGAACATACTGGTCCAGTGACTGGTCAGTTCTCTGAGAGCTAAATGGGTGAAACTCCTCAGCAATGTTACTGCCAATCTGAGGTTTTAAATTTTTAATTGGCATGTCTAAGGATCGCTTCACCTGTTTAGCACTGTAAATTCAGACAGTCAAATGCTTTTATTTATGGGAATTTATCAGGGTATACAAGGAGGGGTTTGGGACCATTTATTGCATCCCTCAATTCCCTCCAGAGGTTGTTCCCAGGCAGTCAGCCTTTTCCAGGGTTCTCAGGTTCCTGGGAGAAAATTCTTCCTTCATGATGGTAAATCTGTGGTCAGACTGGGGGAGCAGAACTTTGTCTTATAATTTTAAATGTTTTTACTTATTACCATGGGTCCCCTGATGTGGGCACTCTTGACAAGATGTTGGTAAAGATCATCCACCTGTTGAGCTTGACTTTTCCTTGATCAAACATAATCTCCAGGCTGAGGAGCACTTGGGGTTCGTGCATTTCTGAATGTGAAATGGGGACTCGATGGAATGAGAGGAGGGGCATGAGAAATACCTTCAATGAGACCTGTTTCGGGCATTTTTCAGACATAAAGTCAGCATATTAAAAAGAGCTGTATTTTTAGCCAGGATTGCTTCCTAGCAACAGACCATTTACTGTACTGTGGGCTTAAAAAGTATTAAATAATTTTAGCTTTCCTACATTTAACCTCGGTGGATTACACTAATGCCTCTAGGCTCTTTTCCTGTGCTATGCTATCTGCCTTCCGGTACAGCAAACTACTGCCAAGGCCAGACTGCTCTTAACTCAGATGCTGTGAAACTTTTTTTAGCATAAGGATGGTAACATAATTTCTGCTACCTTCCTACTAAGCAACTAATTAAGTAAATAATTAACAGATCAAGAGATCGATATCCAAAACCTGCCCTGATACATTCACAAGTTAATAAAAAAAAATTATTGATTGTATTTCTGATAATATTATTATTTGAATATTTTTATTACTATTAATTGATTTCCTTCTAGTTCTAAATATTTAGGATAATACTCAATGATTTTTACTGAATGGTTCAATTTTGACTTTTATATTCACATTACAGTATTGTTTTGCAGAATTTATTGCAAAAGTAGTTTTGATTTTCAGCAGTGACCAATGTGCATATCCTGCTGAAGACAAATAATTAACCTGTCTGCTTGATCAGCTTATTGTCTAAATTAAGCCTGTATTTTTTAAAGAGGATACTTTGACTAAAGTAGTTAAATAGTCCAGACCTGAGAGTGCAAGAAGGCAAAGGTCATGAAAGTCATTTTCTTCCATAGCCTCCCACCTTCTAAATGCTGATTAAATCTAAAGAAAATCATCTACTCAGACAGAAAACCTGCCTTTCCACTGGCACAGTGCAGGCACCTAGACTAAAGTCAAATTTACTTTTATGCACATTTTAAATAGTTAGAAATTGTTATAGAAAGAAGCAAATAATAAACCTTCAGTAAATTCCAGGCAGTGATTACTCCTGGTAGACTTCAAAAATATCTTAAAATTAACCATAGAATATATTAACCAGAGTATTTTAAGGTATTTCAAAGTACTGTAAAATCTTAAAAGTATTTTGAAAATATTTTATTTTAAAATTTGAAATATTTGTGTCTTCTCAAATATACAAATATAAAAATGGTGGATATTTGAAATGTTGAGTTCTCAAAGCACTTAAAATATTCTTTACCTTTTAAAAGAAACATCTATTGATTTATCCCTTGTGACTGTATTTATGTCCCATTCAGCCCTGAGGTCAATTAATTCTGAGTATAAATCTCCTGTGATTTGGGAATTTTATCTTCTTTACTTTATGTTAGAGTCTGTAAGTCAAGAGTCTCTCTGAAGAATTCAGAGAGAAATAGAGTGCAGGGATTGAATGAAAACCTTTGGATGGATTGAAGTATGTTAAGCTGCTCACACATAAAGCAGAGGTGTAAGTTTAAGTTTTAGAATAAGTAAGGAAGGATAAGTTTTAAGTGCTTTAGAGAATAAAGGTCTCAGATGCCAGTGTAGAAGTGTGAGTTCTAGTGAAGGTTGAAAAACATAGTCCTAAGATACTGGTGTTCCTGACGAGGCTCCAGGAATATAATTTTAGACATAATGAAATTATAGTAAGAATATTGCTTACTTTTTTTAGAGAAAGCATATTTTATATGTAACCTGGCGTGCTAAGAAAATAGAATTCTAATAGGTTAAGAAGAAATGGGTGGAATTAGTGTCTTTAGCTTGTTGGGTAACTTGTATATAAGAATCCATGCACTGGGGAGAGCTTGGCTTTGCTTTTGTTCCTGCTCTCTTGCTTTTCTTCTCTCCTCACTGCCATCATCATCTCCCGAAGAAGACAGGAGCTGCCACAGCAACATCGGCAACCTCAACGGGAGCAGCTTCTACCTCTGACTGGGACTTTACTTCTGTTTGGGACTCTATACCAAACACTTTAGCATGGACTTTAATGCTTGTGACTCTTTGCCTTTTGAGACTGATGTGCCTTTGCAATAAACAACTTTATAGCAACTAATAACTGCTTGGCTCTTTAAAGAAAACAACCACAACCCTACAAATGGTGCCCCGAGTACCGGTGAAGTAACTTACAATTTACCATTTCTGTTTTGTGCATTCTTTTCTAGTGTGTACTTGCTAGGTTAAGTGGTTTTCCAGTGTTTCTGGAAGTGATAACCATTCTTTTTGCCCTGCTAGGCTTCACATTTAAAATATGAAGTAAAAGTCTTTGGGCTGATTTCATTGTTATTTATGCATGAGTAAAGCAAATCACAGCTGTCAAGTTTTGTGCACTCCATGGAAGATGCTTATGCAAATCACTGAGCAAGTCATTATACATGCTTAATGCAATTCTGCATATGATAAAAACGTTCCATTTGAAAAACAAAAATGCTGATGAAAAAATGACTATTCACTCTGGTTGGACAAGTCTTTTATTATGTACAAGGTAAACATAAATAGTAAACGCATTACCCTATTGCCATGTCTAAGTTCTTGCCCAGTGGGAATAAAAAGGTTATTTCTGTCCTGTTTCTTTGCTTCAGGTGCTTTTCAGTTTGATTACCAATTAATATTAACTGTGATGAGTATGTAGTATGGAAGCTGGAACTGAAAACTCAGGAATCTGGCAGATGTGAGGTATGTTTAACTGTTACTGAGATGCAGAGGGAAATCATCAATGAATTCATTACATTCTTCATTACCCAGACCCAAAGGTCTGTAAGGTTCTGAAGGGGGGATTGTACTTGTTCTACAAACATACACTCTGAATTTGGATGTTTGTGAAAATCAAGTCCTGAATCAGACATAAATTCTTAAAATATTAATTTTTTGAGTTTAAAATTACTAATTTTGTATTTGTAGTTCAGTAAAAGTAAATAGGAAAAAAAAAAGGTGTATTCCTAGTGTTCGACAAGACATCACATAATGTTCCAAGACAATGATTTGGCTCCTGCTCCCAAAAAGGGATGATTCAAGAAGCTCTAACTAGAAATGATGGACCTTCAGCACTTCTTTCCTGCACTAGACAAGGTGCTTGAAATTGTCTGAATTTCCCTACTCTTCACATAGCAATTTCATTATTTTTATGCCATTTTTTAAAAATTTAATTGGGTCTCAGTATTTCCCATGTTTTGTTGCAGTAGGCTGCTCCTGTTTGTTCATTGTCCAAAGCTGCCAGGTAAAGTCTGGTGAGGGAAGAGTGCAGAGATACTGTGTGATCTCAACCAGAGTGAGCTCATGTTTGTCTCAGTAGTAAGTGCCGCTTTCCCAAAAGAAGATTTGGAGCGTAGCAGGAAGGAGCTTCCAGGGTTGAAGTGCTAGTTTTGACCTCTACCCTTGTCAGATCCTTTCCTGGATCTGGTGCTGCCATCCTTCACGAGCCTGTGGTATTTTGGCATGGGCCTGCCTTAGCTGTTTGGCAGGCTGGATGTGGATCCAGTCAGAATGGCCTGAGGTGCCAGTCACTCCCCAGTGTAGTCATGGGGGTGGCTGGGAGTGTGGCCAAGTGCAGTGCTGTGGTTCCCCTCCCATGCTCAGTGCTCATTACTCTGGGTGCTCAGCTCTGTGTAAGTGTGTCCAAACGCAACCCACACTGCTTGTCTTGGTGGGAGATTGTGCAGGTCTGTTCTCTGGCTGTGGCCATGAATTATCCTTTCTTCAAGGTTGGGAAAATTCAATGCTGTATAGTAAATATTAGGATGATGTTAACCTTAAAACATTCCACAAGGTCTTTTTGTATTGTGCCAGGAATATTTCAGCCATTCGAAAACTGTAGCTTGGGATGCCATTTAATGCCTGTTTTCTATTGAGCATCCTATTTTCTCTTTTACATATAGTTTGACATGAGAAAAGATGAAATCATTGAATATATTTCAGAGCAAAAAAGCATGCTGAAATTGAGTGTCCATGTTGATATGGCAATGGTCTGCAGAACACTGAGCCGAAAACTGTTTTGGAAAGTCTAAGGTTGTATTTTTCAGGCCCTGAGTTTCCAGAGAGAGAGAGATTTCAATTGTGTTTTTATATATACTTTAAAAACCAAAGCAGTGCTTCCTGCCTGGCATCAAGGTTGCCCAGAGGGTCTCTAAGTGGTCTGTGCTGGGATGTGCAGAATCAGCTCAGCTCCTTAGGCTGCTCTTCTCTTCTACCTTCTACAAAATCCTGCCATACAGTGAGTTCACACTGCTGTCAGCACATCATGTTTTTATCCTTCCAAGTTTTGTATTGTCCCAGTTTTAGGATGAATCTCAAGAGATTTTAGTAGAGAATAAGTGAGAGAATAAGTCTTTTAAATGTTCCTTAATACATCTGAATAGATTAGTCTGAATCGCACACATAAGAAAAGGATATTAAAGTAGTAGTATTAAAATTCAAGGATGAAACAGCATCCCGAGTTCTTCTGAAAAGTAGCCTTGCCACTGACATCAAAATTACCTTCTTGGAGCCTATTTCCTTCCCTGCTCTGAAAAATTTTTGTATTCTTTTGCACACAACTTTTTCTTACTTGTCCCCTTTCTAAGAATTTTTGTGAGCTTCAGAAATATTTATAGCTGGCTGCATTGTTTTATGGTATAACATTATCATTTTCCAGTTTGTGGTATAGGAAAAAAACCCAAGTCCCCAAGTCTTTTGCAGATAGGTGGTCTGATATATCATGTGGTAAGGGGCATGCCAAATGTCTTTTAATGTTTCTATGTTAGATTTGAGATTTAGTGTTCTTTTGTGGTTCGTGGTTTATAAAATTTTATTATAGCAGAACTTAGAAAATTATTTTGCTATTGAATGCAATCTGTTTACTGGGAAAACTTTAAAAAGTGATGTATGCTGAATATCAGAATATGTTTCATTGCACATTTGCCTAAGTATTAGTTTTAATTTTTATTATAACTAATATCTATTCAGATATCTAAGATATCTGTCAGAATTGAAGAAAACTGCATGTTTAAATATTTGGTTGACTTGATAGTCTTAGTTTTTTTACTAAAATTGTCTTTAAGAAAGTGTGGTGGAGTATGGAGTGCTAGGGAGCAAATACGAAATCTCCTTATTCTGCTACACTGCGGGTTTTTTTAAAGGCTTTATGTTTCTGCTTTTCAAAAAGAGACAAAGAAAGAAAAATAAAAAGAAAGAAACCCAGCAGTCTCATGACTGGCAGAGTTAAAAGTGAGTTTTACCAGTGTCATGGTTTAACCCCAGCCAGGAGCCAAGCCCCACTCACTCTCCCATTGGAGACATCAGGGAAAGAATCGGAAAGGTAAAAATGCAGGGAACTCAAAGGTTGAGATAAAACTGGTTCAATAGGAAAAGGAAAAGCAAAAGCCACACATACATAAGCAAAGCAAAACAAGGAATTAATTCACTGCTTCCCATGGGCAGGAAGGTGTTCAGTCATCCCCAGGAAAGCATAGCCCCATGACATGTGATGGTGACTTGGGACTCCAAATGTCTCCCCGTTCTTCCTTCTTCCTCAAACTTTATATCCTGAGCATGATGTCACATGGTCTGGACCATCCCTTTGGTCACTTTGGGTCACCTGTCCTGGTTGTGTCTCCTCCCAACCTCCCCTGTACCCCCATCTCCATCGCCAGTGTGGCAGTACAAAAAATCAGAAAAGGCCTTGGCTCTGTGCAAGCCCTGTGTAAGCTCTGTGTAAGCTCTGCAACAACAAAAATATATTATCAACCCTGTGTTCAGCACAAATCCAAAACACAGCCTCGTACTAGTCACTGTGGAGAAAACTGACTCTACCCCAGCTGAAAACAGCATAACCAAGGATATTAAATTTGAGTGTTTTAAACAAGGCAGTGGAAAACAGGTGAAGAGATTGTGTGAAATTTAAGCTGTTAAAAAAATATTTGTGGTCTTTAAATTTTATCCCTGATGCTCTGAGGAGGGGCATCATTGAAAATGAAAAGCTCTGTCATTCATGTACCTTATGTGATAAAGACATGAATATCCTGAAAAGTGTACTTATCTGCATTAATAGGGAGTTCCTGGCTTCAGCATCAGGCAAAGCAGTGCCTTCTGCCAGCCTTGCTGAGCTGCCCATTTTTCAGAGCTGTGCAGAAACAGCAAGTGCTGCTGGGTGAGCTCTTCCTCACCTGTGTAGGCAGCTGGACATGAAGCTGATAAAGCCAGGCTGCCAAAGAGTGCAAAACCCTGGGCTTGGTACAGAAGCTGGCCTTGTTTAATCCCTACATGGCACAGAGGGGAAAACAGAGTACTTCTTCCTGGAAACAGCAGCAGTGCAGATTGCCCTTTATTACACATAGATTATAGTGTCAGCACAGCATGGACCTGAACCTGTAAATATTTAGAAAAATTACTTCCGTTTAGTAGAGAAGGCAAATTTGTTTGCAGGATCTGGTTTTATTTACATCACAGTTTCCTATGCTAAACCCTCATTACTGGGTTATAGGTAGTGAGCTGTAAGTGCAGCTTGGACAAGGAGGTGCAAAATTGCCTCTGGAGCTGCCAGCCTTGGGGCAAAAGATGCAAGCAAACCTAAACTCTCCCCAGCTCTGCTCCAGCAGCCTCTGGGATAGTCAGCCCATCACTACTCCCCACATTCCCCCTGCCCTCACAGGCCCTTTTTCTGAGAGCTGGGAGCTAAATATTGCAAAACAGCTGCTCTGCTCTTGCTGCTCTGCTCTTGCCGTTTCAGTGTCTGACTTTAAATTCAGTCCTACGACATGAAGCAAACAGTTTTATCTTTATCTGACTCGTTAGATAGTTCTCTGGCTCTCTGTTACTCTCTTTCTAGCTGTTCTGCTTGTATTTTGTAATCCGGGAGGGACCTTTTATACATAGAGTAAATGAGGGGTGATGCTACCCTTACAAAGACCCAATAATTTTCAAATGAATGTCCCAATCTACAGGCAAAAATAGTAGTAGTTGGTTCTGATTTCTTTCTAAAAAATATTTTATTGCCACCATTTCTATGTTGTAATATAAGTCCAGTCAAATGGAAAATGCTTAGAAATTAAATCGTAGCACTGGGCAAACTGATTTGATGGCATTGAAATGTCATTTCTAGAATTATCCGGCTTACTGGGGAGTGTTTCAAGGAATAACCTTCTGGCGTGGCAGACTACAGTGGAGGGATTAGATGTAGTTTGTATACAGCGGGCCAAATTCTGCCAGTGTTAATTAGGATTGAGTGAGCATAAGTGAGGACAAGAACTGTCCCAGTGATTGCCATTTTACTTTTTAAACTTCTGTGGCATATTTATTTCCAATTCCATGGTACATTATTTATTTCCATACCCTCTGACTTACAGAACATAAAAGATAATCAGATAGTGTGCTGACATGATCATTCTACAAAGTCCCAGCATTTGATTTTTTTTTTTGTGAAATTTAGGATGTGTTTGGGACCCTGTTTTCAAGAGAAATACATCTGATTTTAATTTCGTCAAAGGAACTGGGTGATATTACCCCTTGAGCAGGACCTAGAGTTTTGAAGGTTTATGAAAACATAATTGAACGTAATTGAATGCTGTTTACATGGTGCTTTCCAGAAAGGCATGGAGGGTCCTAAGGAAGCCACAAAATGAAGAATAGGTGCTGAGCCTGTGAGTCAGTTCACTCGGTCCTACAACCCTCCCTGCTTCTGCAGAGGCATGGAAAGAGAGAAAGAAGTTGAGGGTGGAAAGTTTTGGATTTGACTCCCAAAACCTGCCACCAGAAGAACATGGAAAGTTAAGATTGACAAGTTTACCTGAAAATCTTAGCATGATGCTTTGCATGCTTCTTAAATTGCTATTTAACATTGTCAGAATGAAATTACTGGAAGACACAGCTTTGAACTTCGAGTCAATCTGAGTGTAGAATAGAATATGCAGCCCACTGCCTTCTGCTTCAAGAGACTAGAAGAAAACAGAACAGATTAAATAGCATTAATACTGTTATTTTCAATAATGTTCTTTAAACTGGGATTCTTTGCTAATTTTAAGAAAATCAGATCAATAGTTCAAGTGCTAAGAGGTGATATCATTGTAATAAGCTTCTGACATATGGAATGGAACTTTTGGAACCGTGGCTACAAGTGTGACCGTGACTGATTCAATGGTGTTCAGTAGGAGCTGCTGAACAGCTTACTGAAAGGAGAATTTAGGGCAAAGAAGAGGTACCTGTATTTATGTTATTTTATGAGGAAATAAAACAATATGTGAGCTGTATTTAGGCCTCTTCATTTTAACCTGTGAGAAAAATGCAGATGTGCTCATGATGAGGAGTGAGGAGGGAAAATGTACCTGGCTGCTGGATGACAGATCATTTAGGGGGAAGTGACGTTTCCTTGTCTGCCTTCTACTGGGCATCTGGCAAATGCTAATTTCAGAATAATTTCCTGAAGTTCATTGTGCAATGGTTAAACCAGTTTTTAAAGACTTCATAATTCTGTTATATAATTGTTCAGTTTGCAAGTATCTGGTTGAACTTGGTCAGTTGTAATAACCAGAAGCAAGTGTTTCTAAAGTCAAGGAGGTTTTGTGTTGGTTTTGCAATTTGAAACAGTGTCATTGGAGATTTTTAATTATTTTTTATATATTTATTATTAATGATATTTTTAGAAATGTAACATATGGAATAGAAAGAATATTAACTGAATACTAATTGAATAGTATTCAATATTATTCAATCAACTGGAAAAAATCTGACAAGGCTTGAAGCCCTGTAATTTGTGAATTGTAATTTTTTTTCTGCAGTTTTGATATAGATGTATTCTACTTCATGGACCAAATCTTAAGCCTTATACAGTAACTCATTATTTGAGTCCTGTCTTAGACAACTGGCACTGGAAAAATTTTTAAGGACTGTCTGTGTTTACCCTGTTAATGGTTTTCATACTCTGTAAGTAATTCAGGGATTTTAATATTGTTTTTCATAAGGATTCCCCTGGTATTTATATCTGCCTTCATAGTTTTTTAAGTACTTTTTTGCTACTGTGGAGAAATGAGAACCTTTAAAATCAGTCCTGTGATTAACCGAGAGATTAGATAGTAAAAGACAGAATTCTCTAGAAATCACTAACTTTTTGCCAGCCGCCCATGCACCCTTGTCTGATCAAGAAAGGTGCTGGCAGCTGTTTGTCCCTGTTAAGAGGGGATGGCATTTATGTCTTGTGTTAAATCCTTGATTGACGCAAACTGCCTAAATCTCCTTAGGAAGAAGCAATCAGAGAGAGGCGGGCTGGGCGGGTGGGCACAGCGGAGACCGGACAAGGAGCTGCCTGCCCTGTCCAGGGAGGGACAGACGGCAGGACAGCTGCACCCAGACCCCCCTGTCCTGTCCTGGGAGGGACAGACAGCTGGACAGCTGCAGTCAGACCCCCCTGTCCTGTCCTGGGAGGGACAGACAGCTGGACAGCTGCAGTCAGACCCCCCTGTCCTGTATTGGAAGGGACAGACAGCAGGACAGCTGCAGTCAGACCCCCCTGTCCTGTATTGGGAGGGACAGACAGCAGGACAGCTGCAGTCAGACCCCCCTGTCCTGTCCTGGGAGGGACAGACAGCTGGACAGCTGCAGTCAGACCCCCCTGTCCTGTACTGGGAAGGACAGACAGCTGGACAGCTGCACCCAGACCCCCCTGTCCTGTATTGGGAAGGACAGACAGCTGGACAGCTGCAGTCAGACCCCCCTGTCCTGTATTGGAAGGGACAGACAGCAGGACAGCTGCAGTCAGACCACCCTGTCCTGTATTGGGAGGGACAGACAGCTGGACAGCTGCAGTCAGACCCCCCTGTCCTGTATTGGGAAGGACAGACAGCTGGACAGCTGCAGTCAGACCCCCCTGTCCTGTCCTGGGAGGGACAGACAGCTGGACAGCTGCAGTCAGACCCCCCTGTCCTGTATTGGAAGGGACAGACAGCAGGACAGCTGCAGTCAGACCCCCCTGTCCTGTATTGGGAGGGACAGACAGCTGGACAGCTGCAGTCAGACCCCCCTGTCCTGTATTGGGAGGGACAGACAGCTGGACAGCTGCAGTCAGACCCCCCTGTCCTGTATTGGGAAGGACAGACAGCAGGACAGCTGCAGTCAGACCCCCCTGTCCTGTATTGGGAGGGACAGAAAGCTGGACAGCTGCAGTCAGACCCCCCTGTCCTGTATTGGGAGGGACAGACAGCTGGACAGCTGCAGTCAGACCCCCCTGTCCTGTATTGGGAAGGACAGACAGCTGGACAGCTGCAGTCAGACCCCCCTGTCCTGTCCTGGGAGGGACAGACAGCTGGACAGCTGCAGTCAGACCCCCCTGTCCTGTATTGGGAGGGACAGACAGCTGGACAGCTGCAGTCAGACCCCCCTGTCCTGTATTGGGAGGGACAGACAGCTGGACAGCTGCAGTCAGACCCCCCTGTCCTGTATTGGGAAGGACAGACAGCTGGACAGCTGCAGTCAGACCCCCCTGTCCTGTATTGGGAGGGACAGACAGCTGGACAGCTGCAGTCAGACCCCCCTGTCCTGTATTGGGAAGGACAGACAGCTGGACAGCTGCAGTCAGACCCCCCTGTCCTGTATTGGGAGGGACAGACAGCTGGACAGCTGCAGTCAGACCCCCCTGTCCTGTCCTGGGAGGGACAGACAGCAGGACAGCTGCAGTCAGACCCCCCTGTCCTGTATTGGAAGGGACAGACAGCAGGACAGCTGCAGTCAGACCCCCCTGTCCTGTATTGGGAGGGACAGACAGCTGGACAGCTGCAGTCAGACCCCCCTGTCCTGTATTGGGAGGGACAGACAGCTGGACAGCTGCAGTCAGACCCCCCTGTCCTGTCCTGGGAGGGACAGACAGCTGGACAGCTGCAGTCAGACCCCCCTGTCCTGTATTGGGAGGGACAGACAGCTGGACAGCTGCAGTCAGACCCCCCTGTCCTGTATTGGGAGGGACAGACAGCTGGACAGCTGCAGTCAGACCCCCCTGTCCTGTATTGGGAGGGACAGACAGCTGGACAGCTGCAGTCAGACCCCCCTGTCCTGTATTGGGAAGGACAGACAGCAGGACAGCTGCAGTCAGACCCCCCTGTCCTGTATTGGGAGGGACAGACAGCAGGACAGCTGCAGTCAGACCCCCCTGTCCTGTATTGGGAGGGACAGACAGCTGGACAGCTGCAGTCAGACCCCCCTGTCCTGTATTGGGAAGGACAGACAGCAGGACAGCTGCAGTCAGACCCCCCTGTCCTGTATTGGGAAGGACAGACAGCAGGACAGCTGCAGTCAGACCCCCCTGTCCTGTCCTGGGAGGGACAGACAGCAGGACAGCTGCAGTCAGACCCCCCTGTCCTGTATTGGGAAGGACAGACAGCAGGACAGCTGCACCCAGACCCCCCTGTCCTGTCCTGGGAGGGACAGACAGCTGGACAGCTGCAGTCAGACCCCCCTGTCCTGTCCTGGGAGGGACAGACAGCTGGACAGCTGCAGTCAGACCCCCCTGTCCTGTATTGGGAGGGACAGACAGCTGGACAGCTGCAGTCAGACCCCCCTGTCCTGTATTGGGAGGGACAGACAGCTGGACAGCTGCAGTCAGACCCCCCTGTCCAGTATTGGGAAGGACAGACAGCAGGACAGCTGCAGTCAGACCCCCCTGTCCTGTACTGGGAAGGACAGACAGCTGGACAGCTGCACCCAGACCTCCCTGTCCTGTCCTGGGAGGGACAGACAGCAGGACAGCTGCAGTCAGACCCCCCTGTCCTGTATTGGGAGGGACAGACAGCTGGACAGCTGCAGTCAGACCCCCCTGTCCTGTATTGGGAAGGACAGACAGCTGGACAGCTGCAGTCAGACCCCCCTGTCCTGTATTGGGAAGGACAGACAGCAGGACAGCTGCAGTCAGACCCCCCTGTCCTGTATTGGGAAGGACAGACAGCAGGACAGCTGCAGTCAGACCCCCCTGTCCTGTATTGGGAGGGACAGACAGCTGGACAGCTGCAGTCAGACCCCCCTGTCCTGTATTGGGAAGGACAGACAGCAGGACAGCTGCAGTCAGACCCCCCTGTCCTGTATTGGGAAGGACAGACAGCAGGACAGCTGCAGTCAGACCCCCCTGTCCTGTATTGGGAAGGACAGACAGCAGGACAGCTGCAGTCAGACCCCCCTGTCCTGTATTGGGAGGGACAGACAGCTGGACAGCTGCAGTCAGACCCCCCTGTCCTGTATTGGGAGGGACAGACAGCTGGACAGCTGCAGTCAGACCCCCCTGTCCTGTATTGGGAGGGACAGACAGCTGGACAGCTGCAGTCAGACCCCCCTGTCCTGTATTGGGAGGGACAGACAGCAGGACAGCTGCAGTCAGACCCCCCTGTCCTGTATTGGGAAGGACAGACAGCTGGACAGCTGCACCCAGACCCCCCTGTCCTGTATTGGGAAGGACAGACAGCAGGACAGCTGCAGTCAGACCCCCCTGTCCTGTCCTGGGAAGGACAGACAGCACGACAGCTGCAGTCAGACCCCCCTGTCCTGCCCTGCCTTGGTGCCCCCTGAGCCTGTCCCTGGCCACAGGGTTGGATGTGGTGGGCAAGGGCTGAGCTCTGGGTCAAAATGATAGCTTGAAATGTGACTGCCCTTGAATTTCCTCTCACAGGAAGATAAGTAGTAAATTCTAAAAATGACAAATGTTAGGGGAAGTTGATTTTTTTTGGTCTGTATGAGGATTTCCCCTCCATGGCCCCTGTTCTTGGTTTGGGGATTTTTGATGAGTAGACTTGCAGCATTCTGCTTCCTTTAAGTAATCCCACCCTGCAAAGAAGGGGGGAAATTGAAATGATTCTCCTTAGTAGCAATGATACTTTTCCATCTCAGTTTAAACCAAAATAAAGCTGGTAGTTTTGCAGCCTTTTACGTGACCCCTTTCATGACCCTACTGGGCTCAGTGGTGGCAAACATAGCAGAGTTTTTCCTTTCTCTCTGCACTGTTTCTCACACAGACTGATGAGGAAGAATTTCAGGAGATGAGAAGTACATGACAAAGGAGAGAGGGGCCTCTGAACTTTCCATCAAAAGGTACCTGTCACAAAATGTCCTGTAAAGCAGCTTTAAACCAAAAATACTAGAGATGTAGCACCTTCCAAATGACCTGACTTTTCCACGTGTCTGAATTATTTATATTCTTCATTACAAATTCATTTCTGTCAGGGCTTAGCTAATAGATTTACAACAGAAGTAATTTTGCAAGTAATGGATCTTTATTTAGCTCTACTGCTCTACTGGATTTCATAAGGAAAAAAAAATTAAGAACTTTTTTTCCTGACAGGTCTCAGGTAAGGTTTAGGTCTTTAAAATGGAAGCTATGTTGCTGTTTGATTAAATTATTATTTTTGGGGTGTTTTAAGAAAACAGGATTTAGAGCAGGGGTTTACGTGTAGGTTTTTTTGTTTGCTTTTTCCAGGAGCACCAGTACAGGAGAACAATAGTATAAGTTGAGCTAGAATGGCGTAAAAGGAAGGAAGATCATACTGATTAGAAAAGTCAATCTAGGGTGACAACAACAGACAACATACAGGTAGAAGGAAATGATAATACAGAAAAATTAGTCCAGAACTGAAGGTGAGCTTTTACGTCAGCTTCAGTAACAGCTGGCTGAATAAAGAGGTGGATGAGAAAAGACTGATACAGAAGTTGTTATTTGAAACAGAAGTAATCAGAACAGTTGGATTCTTAAAACTTTGTCTCATTTATAGATATTCCATTAAGGGCTAGAGCTAGCCTTCTAATATTTTGAGATGCATTTAAGTGGTAATTGAAAATATTGGTTTAATATCTTTAACTCAGGATTCATTGTTGTCAGACCACAAAACTCTTCTGTTTTTCTGTGTTGCCAACAACATTTACACCAAACATGGAAGACAATACAGACTGATAAAGAGTGCTCTGTCTCTGACTTCCATGTGCTGTTAATGAAAAAAATATGTAACAATTAGGAAGTCAGTCTACAAATGCATTTTTGTTTCTCCTACTTTAAGGAAGAGGTGCAAAAGATTAATTCCATGTTTCTTCACCATCCAGGAGCTAGAAAAGTGTCTCAGCAGGGTGGGCAGAGGGTGTTGGGTGGGCAGAGCAGCACTCAGCAAGTTGCAGCCATGCATCAGATTGAAAATTACTCCTCTAGTAAAATATACCCTTTTAGAAAATACTTGCATTTGATTCATTCTCTTTTCTTCATTCATCCCCTTCCCTTCTTTTATTTCTGTTACATAAGAAGCCTAATTGTTTTTATAATTCACATTTTTTTATTTTCTACAATGTATTCACCTCTCTGCCCTAATCCCAAAATATCTATTATATACTAGAAACAGGAAATGTCAGTTTTGTCTTCTGTTTTAGTTTGGTGATTTTGGGGTTTTTTTTTCCTCTTTTCTAGAAGCTTCTTTCTGCAGCCTCTTGTCTAAATGCTGCCCAGCAATCCTATGTATTCCCTGGATCTGGGACACAAAATCATTCCCTTAATTCCTGTCTCTGATTACTTTCTGATTCTGACCAGTGTCTGGAGCTGAAGCACACAGAGTTCATATGTTTGATTTGCTGCTGTGTAACTGAAATATGTTATCGGCCAAGAATAAAAAACAAACAAAAAAAATACCTCATCCAAACCACTTCTCTGCAGCTGTACATGAGAGGGCACAGTCTTGGGGGGCCATGAAGTTTCAAATATTCTACAGATGCTCCAAAGTGAACATCTGCTTTGATCTGTATTGTTATACTGATCTGAATATTCCTGTGTATAAAAGTTAGTTGAATTTTGTGTGGAGAGGTGATGAGAAGGGAAGCAGTGGTAGGGGTGCATCTGTATCAGGGAAATTTTGTCTTAAAGAGGTTTATAGAAATAAACCCAGTTACAAAAAGATAAATACGTATTTTTCTTAATGGATGTTATCAGCAAACCTAAACCTGTGTTTAAAATGCCTGGAAATGTGTTAAAATCTGTGCACAAAATGCTGAGATTTGCATAAAACTCAGGCCTTAAACAAACATCAACTGCATTAAACTAACCAGGCAGTTAAATGACAGTGCTGCATCCAACACAACTTGTTTTAATGATTTCCTTTCATGTACTCTACCAAATCTTTATGGAAATAATTAACTGAGAAGTGAAAAAGTGAGATTCAGAACAGAGATAAGCTGATATTAACTGTGCTCAGATTTGACAAAAATTCTCAAAGCCTTTAAGAGGTGTGAGATGCTCTGTGGGCAGCTGATGGCCTGGTCCTATCTGCTGAGGGAAATGAGAGTCTGTCTTTTAAAATAAAACCCTAGATAAGCAGATGAGGATGTAAAATAGAAATCATTTATTTTGCTTAGAAACTATGGTGAAACAATCACCTGAAGGCATTTTAAAATACTTTTGTGGCCATAAATGGGGTGTGGCTTTGCCTATAGGAGTTGCTGAAGGTGTCTGGCACGAAGGCTGTTTCTGTGAATCCGAGCTGAGGAGCATCAGAGGTTTCCTGGCAAAGCAGCACAACTCTGTAGAGCTGTCCGAGCAGTCCCTGGTGTGCATTTGGCCAGGACTAACTCACAGACTTGCACGCAGCTCTTTGGTGTCTCCCGGGAGACAGCACAAGCCAGGTAATTCTGTGGGACAGTTTGGATTCAGCCATTCTCTTCTGAAGGGGAAGAGAGATTGTTGAATACTATGGGCTTGGCAACTCCAAGGCAGTTGGCTTTGGTTCAGGAGAATTGTCCAGGCATGTCAGTGCATTAGACCCCTCTAAGAGGAGCTAGCAGTACTGTCCCATGAGAGTAGCCACCAGTTTATCTTCTGGGGCCTGGCAGTGATTGCCCTGCTGCTGCGAGGAGCGGACCAGAGCCCCGTGAGCCGGGAGGAAATGTCGTGGGTCTTTCTCCAGCCCTTCGAGGTGCCTCTGTGCTTATTAAGAACCATTTCCATTTCTGCCCTTTCATCAAAGATGGTATTTGCATTGCCAAGACTATATTTTAGTCATTTGTAAGTCATTTTTGTGCCTGATAACTCACATAGTGGTAGAAGCTTTGAAAAATAGTTTTCTTTTTTAGCTGAACAGCTGATTTGAAATGTAGTCAGTGGTACTGCACTGTCAAAAAATATTAAGACTCTTTTTCTCCATACTCTACTTTTGAAAATACTACTGTCAAATGTTCTGTATGGAAAATGAAACTTTTAAAAACAATATACTGGCATTAGCTATACAGCAAATTTAAACAAAGTACGGTGTCTGCTGCAGCTTCCTATTATGGGCAAAATGAGGTTTAAATATAGAGTATATCATGTCCTTGAATCATGGGGAATATTAAGGAAATAATCATGAGTAAAAATGGACTGAATTATATTAGGAAAATAAAATAACACTACCAGCTGAAGTCTCTATACACAGAGATAATGTAACTTCCTGGGCAGTTCCTGCTGTCTTGGGCTGTCCCTCAGCTGCCTAGTTTGTGGTAAAAAGCACTGTTTAATGCAGTAGGGGAAACTCCTTCCCATAACCCCATACTTGACAGTACAAATATCTGTACTGGCCTATGCAGTTTGGTGAAATTGCACAGCAGTTCCTTGTGCATTTTCTTCTCCTGTGTACAGTAATATAAAGGGACTGGTTGCACTTAGTACCCCACATTTGGGTTTGATGTTCCTGGGAAATTTGTGCTCTAACACAACAAGAGTTTGCATTTCATTTTACCAGAGGGAAAACTAAGTCTGTGATCACAAGAACAGAACCAGAGTTAAAAGAGAAAAACATAAAAGGAACGAAAAGGAAACTTTAAGTGTATTTAACACTAACCTCTTTCCCTGGAAGATGTTGCAGAGGTATCTCTAAGCCCTGAAGGCAGCTTAGGGGCAGCTTAGCACCATACTTCCTCAGAGTTACGTGTTGTATCAGCCTTTAAGCTAACTTTGAAAGTTGAAGAACTTGGTTTGTATCTCCTTTTCTTCTCTTTCTTCCCCTCATCTATTAATTTAGGGCTTGACATAGAATATGTTTTACCAAATTAGATCAAAAATCTATTTAGCTGTTTTGTAATATTAGGCAGTAGCAGAAAGAGAGAGAAATATAAGCACGAAGCAAGTGTGCAGTGATATCTTTTCACATAACAGTTTATTGTCCATGAATACTGGCACAAAAACTGCAGCTCTGGTGTTATTCCTAAGCTTTATTTAATGTGTGTTTACTGGCTCTCAATGGATTTGTATTCCAAGAATGTGTTGTGTCCACTCATTTTCTGGGTCCAGTCTTGTCATTTGCTGTGTATGTTACCTGGCAGCAATATGGTTTCTAAATTTACATGGCAGATGGCTGTGATGGCTTTTTTCTTGACAACTGATCTTTAGATCAAAATGCAAAAGGAGGGAATGCTACTGCCTTAAGGGCTTTGCCTGCATTTAAATTCTGTCCTACCCGTTAATTAGCATTTTTGTTCTACTTAAAAAAAGCTTTCTTCCTTTTTGTTGTCATATGAGTGAATGACAAATTTTCTTCATGTTTTCCTGATATTCCTTACAAGAGGTTCTCTTCTTGTGAGCTGCTTGGAGATGAGAGACTGGTACTGGGAGCAGGAGGCTTTCTTTTACACACCAACCTTTGGTGCTACAGGCAGTAAGAAGATTGCATTCTCCAATTTCAAATGCTGAGGTGCTGTAGTGTCCCCTTTTGCCTGTATTCTGCCCGCTTGAAGTCTTATCTGAAAAGTAGGAAAAAGGTTCCCTTCATTTTACTGTGCTTCTGATTGTGAAGATCGATTTTTGAAGCTATAGATAATGGTCATTATGAGCTTCTCATTAAAAACAAGTTAATAACATGGGTTCAGAACAATACAGGAGGCCTGGGGCCCAAATTCTCAGGGGAACAATAAGAAAAAATATATGTAATATAGTAGATCAGTAAACATACACGTGTCAGAGTACTGAAAAATGTAGGAGCTCCCTGGAAATGAGAACATGATTATGTAGGTGAGGAGAAGGGAATTCAATTAATGTTGACTAAATGGTTAATTGCTTTATTTTGCAGTCTAGTCTTCCTTCAAAATAGGTTATGTGTATAACATATTTTAGTTTAAGCTTGGTATGACTGTGGTTTTTATCATTCTTTCCCCACTTAAAACTAAAATATCCAAAGTACAGTATTGGTTATTATCAAAAAGAGTAAATTAGCATTCTTTTTTGCTTGTTACATTGTTTTCTTGAGCCTATTTACATGTCTTAATTGGCAAGTAATTGCTTTCCTAATCCAGATAAGTAGTGTTGAACTGTGAATTGCAAATCCCAGTGCCTTTTAGATTCATGGGTGGAGACTGCTGTTTGCCAAGGATCACTGAAAATTCTGCATTATCAGCCTAGTAAACTATGGTTTCTATTGATACAGATAGATAATCTCAGATATTCGTAGACTGTAGTATTCTGTGACAAATGTTTCTCCAGTGCAGAACATGAAATACATAGAGAGTGTGAATAAGACACTCCTATTGCATTGATAGGAGTTGAGAAAATAATTTTAAAATTGCATATTTTTAGTCCTTATAATGAACGGTTGTGCTGACCTATTTTTGATATAATCTTAGAGGCTGAAATCTGAAGACTGTTCTCTGAGTCCCTGTAAATCAATGCACCTTACTCTTGTAGTAGTTCTGACTTATCCATTTATTTCAGCAAGATTTTTTTCTACAGTAGTAAAAATGAATTTGCAAGAATTTAATGATAATCCTGCCAACATTTTATTGTTTTTTGCATTTACAAGGATGGATATAGATATCCTTGTGTGATGTTTTTTATTGTCAGCAGAGAAAAAAAAAGCAACAAGAATTTGTAATAGTTCTTAACTGTAGGCAAATTATGCTTCAGGAGAAAGTAGACTGTTACAGTTCATCATACTTCTGCATTACCTATAGCTTAATGGGCTGGTATATGCTATCAAATTTACTATTAGATAGCAATCGGTTCCAAACTTCACTGAGGAGCTGCTGAGAGACAAACATGCATTCACTCACTTATTAGCAATTGCTTCATGTGGGCTCTGCAGTGGTGCAGTGTGTCTTTTGTGCTTTAATATTAGATTGCTTTTCTGGCTCCTGAGTAAGATCACAGATCAGTCTGGAATTTACACAGTATATGTAATACTTTTATACTTTGCATAAAAATAATGTAGGAGAAAAGTACTGAGCCTGGGTCTTCTACCTTCTAGTAGTTCCAGCTGTGGCAATACTGGCCTGCTGTACTTTTTATCCCCTGTGCAGATATGGATATTAATTTCCAAAGCACCAAAGTTAAAAAAAGAAAAACAAACACCACTCCAGAATACACTGGAGGTGTATGTCATACAAAATGGCAGTATTTATTTCATTATTTTCTTGGAGAATATGCATTAGCTGTTCCAAATTACAGGTGTCTGTTAAACAAAAACTAATTTATACACACATAAATTGTGTCTGCTGGAATTTGCATAGTTGAAATGGGGCCCAGATGTTGCAGTTATGTAAGGGCCTAATCTAAAGCCAACCAAAGAGAGCCTCATGGGCTTCAGATCATGCCAATAAGAATATTTTCAGAAGAATTAACATCGAAGGAGATTGCAGTAAGCTAACATTGTCTGTAGCTATTATAAGTCTAAAATCAAAATATACAAATGGAGGGGTGTGCCTTATTTACTGTGGATGGAGTTAAATTTGTATTTTAGTGGGGAAAAATGTGACATTAATTATGTGTAACGAAAAAAAACCCTTAATCTAAATGTTAAGCTCAACCATATGTATCTTAAAAGCCATCATTTTTTCTGTTTGCTTAAGTAATTGTGTGGGAGTGGTTAATTATTAATATTTTTAATGTGAGATGCTTTTGAAGTAGATCTCTTTTCTGCTTTAAAACTGATTCAGCTTTACATTGCATATCTATTGTTATGCATTGCAAAATTGAAATTAAACTCACAAAGGGATTTGCACCCTTTGTGGGTTATTTTGTAAGGCTTTGCAGTGATGAAATTGCCCCATCACTGCACTTTTATCCATTTCATCTTAAAAACTGGAAAAAACCTCCACAAAACAAACAAGTAGTTTCCAACTAAGCCAGGTATGTCACTGTCCTCCTGGAAGGGTCTGACAAGGGCTGGGATGGTAGAGGGGAAGGAAGCGCCTGCTGGGGGTACCAGGGATGGGGGCAGGAGAGGAGCAGGAGCTCTGCTCCTAGCAGTAAAGTGAATTTATCTAAACCTTCAGTGTAGCTGGTTTATGTGATGTTTGTGTTTTATGTGCTGCACTCAGATTCCTGTAAATTTCCTAACACATCTCTCAGTGCCGTCTTAAAAATTTATCTAGTGCTGATACTCCTTCTCTGCAGAAACTAAAATCAAACTGTGGATGCTCTGTGAACCCTGTGAACCGTGTTTTTCTAACCAGCATTTAACTATGAAGTGCTATTGTGCACTGATCATACTTGGTGAATCTTGCAGTGTCATGAAAAAACAGGAGTGCATTTAGACTGCTTGACTCTCTCATTTTCCACTAAATTTATTTTTGTAAAGCAGTGTGTACTTGAACTCAGGAAGATCAACAGCCACGAAGATGCAATAATCCACTCTCAGGTCTTGAAAGACAGTTTCTTCAAGTTAGCTGGTCAAAAGTGAGGAAAATCAAGGTAGTTCTTGGTAAGCCAGGCACTCTCGTGCTTTTCAGCTGTAAAACACAGCTGTGAACTTTTTTCAACCAGTAGGTATCTAACCAAGTCAGATTACTCTTGTTAAAAAACACTCACAAAACTCTTCCCTGTCTATTATAACCAGTAACTCTGTTGGCTTGTGTACTCACCAATTTCAAACCTTTAAACCTATTTAAAAATATTTAGGGCTTACAGAATTTTCTTCTTCATTCTGTGACAATTTTTTCATCTGCAGCCCTCTTCCACTTATAGGAAATAGGACTTTTCATTGGTCACAGAAAGAAAAACAAGAGATTGACATTAAATCCAGTATTGAACAAACTTTTCCTTAGAGGCCGGAGATCCTGTTTGTGTCCTCTACTCAAACTGAGCAGATTATACTGAGAAAGTGATCAGTGAGGGATCCTAAAGCTCAGCCTCCATGGTGCTGGGTGTTTTCTGTCTTTGACTAGAAGTATCACCCAGCTGCTGTCCCAGCATCTCACCTGGGACCTGATGTGTCAGCCAGCATGCACAACAGAGAGCAGACTGCTCTTTGGTACAGGTTGGAGAGGGAAAGGATGAACCTGAGAAACCTTTGTGAACTTTGACATGTGCTGGGGAGCAGAGCGCTCTCCTGCTGACAGGGCTTGGGTGGGTTTGTGTGTTTTATCTTGACAAGCTGTTGGAACAATTTAGAAGTCTGAGTCTGGTCTGTTTTCTTATGAATTGTTGTCTCTGTCTGAGCTTTGACTAATTTTTTATCTCCCCTCTCAACAAAAATTTTTAGATTTTGTTGATCTAGATTTGTATTTGTCAAAATTAATATACATCAATTTCGTGTAGACATATACAGTGTTCTGCTGTCTTGTTGTGATAAATAAATGAGGGATTTTAATACCTTGGTATCTTTTGGAAAGACTTTGGGTCTTCTAAAAGGGGAAAGAAAACTCTTCTAAAGCTGATTCTTGCCAGGTGAGAAGAGCTGATAATATGTGTCACTTGCAGGAATTGCAAAGGGATAAATATTCACCTTCACATAGGAAAAGGGACAGGTTGGGTTGTAGTTAACTCAACCTGAGCTCTGTATGGGGTGCTTGAATACCTAAAGGGCCAACTGGGGCAGCTCAGAAACATGAAATTCCATTTTGAGAGCTTGTGTAAGACTGATGAGATACTTGATGACTGAATTAAAACAAATGTGATATCTGAAGTAACTAAAGAAAAACAAATGCATTACCTGCCTTTAAAATTGGAAGGAAAGGCAAAACTGAAAAATCTTCCAGTATTATATATATATATATATATATATATATATATATATATATATATATATTAGACTTAGATATTCAGATTTATGAGTTGCCATGTTCTTGCATATACTCATCAGCAAATGTCAGATAACATAATTCATAATGAGGCAGAATTACAATAAATTGCCTTAATTTGTTTGCCATATGTTAAGCATGACCACATGTCCACATATGGATCAGCTGATGCACAATAACTTGGTGATGAGAAAAATTACTCATATGTCTTAAGGTTTTACCAGTTCTGAGTTACTGACTGTGTGATCTCTTAACAACACATTTTTTATCTGGTTTATCAACAAGAACTTTTATAGACTGACATCCATCTTGCTTTGTTACACAAAAAGTCAAAACCAAAGGAGCTTTAACATTTACAATCAACCTTCTATTAGTATGTTACTCTTTAGTTAATCAGTACTTTGGTTTTCTCATGTACCTAACGGCATTTATAGTCCAAACATAGTAAAATTTTATGAAGTGTTTAAAAGTCATTGAAACTTCAGATGAAATCACTATGTAATATAGAGTATTAAGATTTAAAGTTAAGGCTACTTCTTCATTAGAACTATACAGGACTAAAGAATTAATTAGAATAGTAATTTCTGAATTAATTGTGTTCCTGTTCTCTTAGTAAAGATGTATTCTTCTGTAAGGGGTTGAAGGTCTTTGTTTTAAGGCACCTAATTTGTTATCTTACATAACAGATACTTTTAAACAACTCTGGCACTTCTTAGGTGATGATTCTCCCTTTTTGGGGGGACAAAAAAGGGTGGAAGTCATCTAGCACTTACTGCATACTGGTTCCATGCTGTTTGCTGCTCAGAAGTTAAAAAGAGAAAAAAAATAGGAATAAAAAGAGGAGTTCCTATTCTATGACTGAAAGATTTAGGGAGCTGTAGAAACTTAAGATTGGTACAGGCAAATTTTTCTATTACCGTCTCTATATTTTAAATTATCTCATTACTGTGTTTTCTACTACAAAGACCTTTTGTTTTAATATAATGACACCAAAATTTGCTGTGATGACAGTGTGGTCTTGCAAGCTTAGTTTCAGTATTCAGTAAAATCTGCTGAAGGGCAGAAAATAAGCCTCTGGAATGAGAGCTGCACTGTCCTAATTGTGATATTCCAGCTGGGACTGTGATTGTATATTCTTCAGAGTAGTTCTGATTTGCCCCAAGGTATTTGTGTCCCACAGCATTTATTAAAATTTTTAAGGATAATAACTTTACTAAAAAGCTTGCTCAGTAATTTTAATGTTAAGCCCCAACATTATTAATACAGTATTGCATCAGAAATTGCTATACTTCTCACAGCCTTCTAAAATTGTATTTGTTGGAATTTACTGTTTGCTTCCTTGGAAACCAGTAGTTGTTTCAACATTTTGATTTTAATACCCATCCTAGAAGTGCCTTAAGGAAGCAAAAATAAATTGTGCAAGAGATTGTCAATGTTCTGTGTATTTTTGTTTGCTCAGTCTATTTCAGGTAAATATAAATGTCTGTTTCATGAGAAATAGGGGCAAAGTTTCTACTTATTTAGTTCTCTTTTGGTATCCAAAATGGACCTAACGTGAATACTGAATTCTGAAACAGTGGTAAAATGTTAAGAATCCTATATTCCCATAGTCCCTTAACAGGAAAAAAAAAAAATAAATAAACACATAGAAAACCCTGCAAACAAGCAACCAACTGATGAGGTATTAACCAAAAGTCACTTCTTGTTTCAGTGAGAGAAAATTTTTAACAATATGGTATGCCAATAATATAAATAGGAGATTACATTTTAAGAAAACTTTCTATTGATCAATCTTGGTACACCTTAAATGCGTCTGTGTGAAAAGATGTGTAGGAACCAGTTAATAAAAATAGAAGCCAGTCTGAGGTCCTTGTTTAAAAGGAAAACAAAAAAACCTCTGTTTTGATACTTGTTGTGAGACATGTAGGTAAGGTCTGCCCTTCTGTCTCCAAGTACCATTGACTTTGCAGAGTCTACACACAGTGTCAGTATTACAAGTTTAACCTTTGAAAATAGACAATGTTTTCAGCTCTCATGGACCAGAGGCTGGACTTTGTGGGGCTTTGCTTGCCTCTCATGCCTATTGAAGACCAGTTTTGAGGCATAGGCAGGGGAGAAGATTACCCAGCTCATTGAGCAGCTGGAGCCAAAACAATGTTTGTTGCTGCTCTGAGGAATCACTGCCTTAATATTCATTGTCTCCATGGTAACAGAAGGGGAAAGTGGCTTCTCTGGAGCTCTTTCTCTGTTTGTACCATTCCTTGCCTGTTGCTGCCTGCTCCTTTCTCCTCTTTACTACTCCAGAAGCCTCAGGCCAATACAAACATGTATCTTTCGTCCTTAATTACTTCTAACCTATGCTCTTATTTTAAGCCAGTTGACCTTAATCTTGCACATTCTTAAACTCATTAGGGCCAATAATATTCTGCATGTAAGTTTTCCTGATGATTTCAGTAGACTGGCAAATATGTAGTAGTATTGCCATGATGAAATGTCTAGTGAGAGTTTTTTAGGATGAAAGTTTATATAAAAATCATGATTAAGTTCATTTATATGTGTCTTCTACCACAATAGGTCCTCTACCTTAAATATGGTCAAGCAGAATTTTCTGTTTACACAGAAAATTTCCAACTTAAATTGATATTTGCAGCTTGAAATTCCAGCATAATATTTCTGTGGGTGGGGGAGAACAAAAGGAAATATCAGTATCCACGAGCATCACTAGATGAATTATGCAGCGCTAATGCTCCGATGGCTTTCCTGTTTCTGGCTGTATGTTACCAGGGGGCCATGCATGTTGCAAGCCGTACATCTGAGAGGAATAAAGTGTGATGTTACTCCAGCAAGTGTGCAGGCTTCGTCCTTACAGCAGCTGGCGTCACCATGAGCACGGAGCCCTCCCACTCCTCCTTGGTAATTGATGGTGACAGGCTCTCTGCTGAGCTGTCCCTAACGTAGGGACTGAATCAGATCAACAGCTGAGAGGAACGGCCAGCAAACAGTCTTGCTCCGTACAGACTAAAGCTGGGCCCTTTAGACCAGGCCTTAGAAGTACAGGTATTTGCAGCAATGGTCAGCGTGGGCTGACTGGCTGAAGCTTTCGCTGGAGCGCTGCTTTGCGTCGGAGGTTTCGCTCCTGTAAGAAGTGCTGCTGCTGCTGCTGGAAGGGCTGGCCTGGCTTGGGGTGAGGCTGACATGCTTGACAGACGCCTGATGTCTCCTCAAACTAAGCACACTGCTCCTGGGGTAAGCATATGTAGTAGGAGTGCAGGCCAGATGCTCGGGAGCCCTTTAATTTTGCAATGCTATATAGAGGCTGGCTTGCAAGTTAATTTAATTACAGTTAAACTGCTTCACTTTGTTCTAATTTAGCCAAGCTGAAATGTTGTTGAGAAATGCGCCAGCCTTTTTATGGAAGTCCCAACCATACTTTTGAGGTTCCTTTCTTGCAACATACTAACTTGACTTACAGTTTGGAAAAACTGTAAAAAAAAATGAGTTGATGGGGAGGGGAAGCACTTGCAGGTGGCTGCTGCTGAGGGCTTCTGTGTATGACCCTATTAAAGTAGTTAAAAGTGGCTTGCTGTTTGTTCCGTATTTTGGGGATTGTTTTAAATTGTTTTCTTCTCGATATGAAAGCAATGGGACTCTCTGCTGGCAGTAGCTTGAAGTACATTCTCTCTACAGACACAAACATTGTACTCTCTATTATTTTTGTTTGGTTTAGGTTCTAATGCGTTCATAAATCTTGGTTTGGCAGCGTTTGACCATGTATGTGTATCCTGGGGCCAGGGACCTTTAGGTAGCAGACATCCCACTGCAGCTATGCTGTGGAATATAATTTAAATAGATGACAAATATTATTTTTAAAGTTCTAATGGATGTGCTTTTTCTTTTTACACTGTATAAAATAAAGTATGAGGATTAAAATAAAATTATCATATACAGAGATTTAAGCTGGATGTTTGGCTTAAGCTTGGTTCTTTCTATAACATTTATGAGATATTTGAATAAAATTGCAGTAAAAGAACAGTACCTTAAGTATGACAGTAGCTTTCCAGAGTTGTTCTGAGAGAAGGCATTTTCAGAGGCATTTTCTTGTGCAACAGCTGCTCCACATTTTTTTTTCTGGAAGGAAATCACATTTGGATCATTGCTATTCCTGGGTTATTTAGGGATCTCCACATAGGAAACTGATTAGTTATTACTAATATCCATTCTGTTCTCCTTTTACGGACAGCTTGTCTTTATAAACAACTTTTTACTCCAATTAGACTATGTTCCTACATTTGTGGGGGAAGTGACATGAGAGTGGGTCTTACAGGAAGTGTGCCATGAAGCAGGAAAGGGTACAAATACTATGTACAATTCCACTGGAAGTATTTTCAGCATGGATGTTCAGAATAGTAGAAATCAGCTACTAATAGAATCACAGAACCATTTAGCTTGGAAAAGACCCTTACAGTCATCGAGTTTAAGCATAGTTATAGCTGCCTTTAGTCTTTTCTTATCTAATTACTATAGTAAAAAGCTTAAGTCCTTATGCTTTAATTTATATGCAAGCAATTATTAAGAGTTGTGGTAAACAATATTTGTTGGGATTCTCTGACAATCTCAATATATTTATAGGTGGGGAACATGTATTTTTTGGTGGGAAGTTGTTTTAAAATGAAAAAACAAAATGAAATTGGAAAAGACTGTTTTCCTCAAGAAATCAAATCTGATGTTCAAACTTAGCACAACTAATGTACGTGTTCCTTGCAGCACTTTCATCTTTCTGTCTGCTGGTTGTCAAAGCATATCATCAAGGAGTAACTGTGTTTATCTGGTCTATAGACTAAAAGGAAGCTTTCCCCTCATATCACATCATGAAGAAGTCCAAATTCTATTTAGCATGATCATAGAGGTCCTATTAGACAGAGGAAGAAGTTATTACTTGACAGGGTAAGGGAATCACAGGGAGTGGTGCTGTGGATGTACAACCCTTGTAAACAAGAGCAGCAAAAAAGCAGGATAGGTGAAGTGAAACAAAGATGGAAAGGAGTAAAAGGGATTCAGCCATGTACATGGATCCCTCAGTATTTGATCAACCCTTCTTTCAACATGATAGTCAATGATTATTTTGTTCCTGTTTCCTCAGTTTTTATTCTAGTCTCCAGATATGTCATGAGGGGAAGGCTATTTTTCTTTGCTAATGTGAATTTTGGCTGTAGTCACTTCTTGTTCAGAAGCATTTTACAGGAAGTTGTGCTTGCAAATTTTTTTAGCAGTCCTCAGACATTATCTAATTGACAAAACAAATTGTTTCAATATCAAGGAGGAAAGTAATCGGGAAGATTAAAGAAGAGATATAGCTTGAGAACTTTCATATTGTTGGCAGGAATAATTAAACAAGATTATTATTGATGATAGTCTTTGAGTGGCAGTTGTTGCATCGAAAGTAGATTCAAATTGTATAATTCACCAGAAATTCAGTTAACTGCTTTATGGGTACATTTTTCTAAATTTCCAGATAACAGAATATCCCTTGGAACATGTTGACCCCTGATGTGTTCAAGTTGATTGTTATAGTAGGATTAAATAGAATACTCCATAACCACAGATACATTTTCACCAACAACAGTCATTGTAACATAGAAATTCTGAAGAATGGAAACTTCAGTAACTGTCAGAAAGTGTAAGGAAGGACATTTTGTCCTTACTTCACCCTCTGTGCAGAGAAGTGGGACCCTGCCTTTTTCCCATTTATTGAAATTTACCTGAATTTGTATTTTTGGCATCAATGAAATATATATTTGCTGCTAATATTCTTATTCAGTTTTCAAATAGCAGTGAACAAGCCTAGGAATTCATAAACTTGAAAGGGCAAACTCTGCTATTTGCTTCCCAGGATCCCTGGTGTGGAGCTGTCACAGAAAAAAAAAAAAGAAAAAAAAAGAAAAAAAACCAGGTAAAGTGCTTTGAAACTTCAGTTGTATTCAGATATACATTTTATAGGCTATTAAACCACTGGGGTGCTTAATTTTATTATTTTTTTAATTTAAATTTTTGCTATGGACCAAAATACAGAAGATGTCAGAGTTTTGAATATAGGCTGTCTAATTGCACATGAATTTATAAATGTTTGCAATATTGTAATCACTGATGCTTAAATTCCTTTGTCATAAGTGCAGTATTTATTTACACATTTATTTGGGCCACTGGTGCTGCATGTACATGACACAAAAGCCTGAGGTTTATACTGTACTCATTAACTGCTTAATAACTGCAACCAGTGCTCTGTGTCAATGATGATTTGGAAATTTTCTGACAGAATAAGTGTTTACATTGCTGCTCATGGCATCAGCTTATATTTAAACAAGCTGATTAGTATTTAAGTGTATGGACAGTCTTTGTATAACAGCTCTGATTTCTTAGGTTTATTTCCCAAGACAAGATTTATGCAATCCCACTTTCCATCTGTTAGTTGTGCTTCTCAGGAACTTCAGGGGCCGATTTAAACCCACCTCGCAGAGGTCTCAGAAGCACAGAGTGATTACAGCAGGACTTCTTGGGGGCTGGAGGGGCCAGTGTGGGAAATGCAGAGCACTCTCTGGCCTCCTCTGGCATCTGGAAGGCAGCATCCATCCAGCTGCCAGAGGAGCACAACTTTGCAACAGAGCAAACAAATGCTCACTCCTGTTCAGCACGTGGAAAGGGAAGAGAAGTTCAGGGAGGGGAGGGGAGCTGAGGGTACAGAGCATGTGGTGTGTAGGGAAAATGGGAGAGAGCTGAAAGTATTGTGGAGGTGTGTGTGGGAACCCAAGCTTCATTACTTCTGCTGTCACTAAACTTTTTTTCTTCAGCTCATCAATGATACATTGCATTTTGCAGTATTTTATTGGATATAAACATCTATATATTTTTTTCTGAATGTTTTGAGGCTGATAAAAGGATGATCTCAGGTTGATGATTTATAATATTCCTCACTTAAAGATTACTAGCTGGCTAGTTAATTGTATTGATAGAATATTAGTATCAGAAGAAAATATAATTTTAAGGTCTGTTAGATATAAAAGCTAAATTTCACTTTAATTATGCACATGCTGCTCAAAGGATGCCTGTAGAAAGACTGGCATACAGACACAGCAATTGTCTTGGTGTCTTCTCAGTTTGACTAAGTCCATGGTCAAGTATGTATTATTTCTGTGCAATTCCCACAGACTTCAGTACACAGTTCAGCAGCTCACTTCAACAAGATAGAGTTTCCTTGAAAATCTCTGTGACCAAAATATTATTGGGCTTTACAGTTTTCCCTCTTATTAAAAGCCTTACAGTTGGAACTAAAGGACCTCTGAAAGTCTCTTCTCACACAAATTATTCTATGATTCTATGATTTTGCCCATTTTTTAAAAGAAATATTAAGTGACTGATACTTATTTGAAAAGTTCTGGTTGTTTTTCTTCGTGTCACATTTGCATATACTTCCTTCTTGTAAAATGATAATCGTTTCTATGATCTAAAAGTGAAACAATATTTTCAAAATATAGTATTATTTGAAAGAGTCATCATTTGCTCTCTAGAAACTTTTAAATCAATACATAAAGAGAGGCATTGGAAAAAGTAATTTTTGAAGTTTTAAAACAGTGCTTTCCATGAATATTTTCAGTTTTTCTTGGAAACAGGGTCACTTTGGCATGTAAGAAACAGGTTAATGCTTGATTGCATAACAGTTTCAATAGGTGATACTGTGGTGGAATGCTGGAAAAGGTGTTTTCAAACTACGTACTTCCTGCAAAATTCAGAGTACATCAGTGAGTTCCTACGACATCATGGTATTTTCAGGCTGAATGTTTTCTGTCACAAAAAATGTGATCAGGTTCTATCACTTTGATTACAGTTGGATCTCCCAGCTTTACTAGAACTTGTGTAGACATAAACAAGCAACCAGCCTTGTAATGGCAGAAGTATTTTATTTTAGGAGAAGTTCAAGGTGTCAGAACTGAACTACTTGAGAGAATAATTTTCTTCTTAAATTTTAAAAGCAACTTTCTGCATTGATGCTGGTTCAGTGTAAATTGATTATTCTTTGTTCAACACAATATACAATTTAGGTTCAGTTTTATGAATTTAGGAGAGGAGACATGCTTGCATCTTGGAATTCAAAATATTGTCTTTTTAAAGGTTGCTACCGTATTAAGATCAACAATTGTGGATTTGATTAGAATTCTTATATTATTGACTTTTTTCTCACACGTTAAATCAAAAGTCTAGCAAATTTCTTTTTTTTTTTAGTTATGAGGAATTTCTCAGTGACTTCAGAAATCCTCATCCAATGCACCTTAGTATCATAGATTTGAACCTATAAAAGGTAGTTGGGGATGACTTCTGAAACACAGGAACTGGTTCACCTTTAAAATTCTAGTCAGGGTGTAGAAAATGGCTGAATGCCTTTCTTGGAGTATGAGTCCTGCTGCAGTCTGGAGCAGAGAAGGAGAGCCCCACATAGAAATGCAGTTTGAGATATGGTCTTTGCTTGGATGCACGAGCCTCCAGTGCTGTCAGCATGGGGGAACCAGGCTGTTCAGAGCATTCTTTTTATGAACACCAATCAGGAACTGTGGCAAGAGGGAGGGGAAGAAAATGCACCATACAGAAAAATGCAGTGTAAAAATCACATTTTTACATTTTAAAGTTATATCTCGATAATAACTGAGGGAAAAAACATCATTTCAATGTAGAAGGGGAAAGACCTTTGCACCTTCTTACTCTCTGCTAACAAGATCTTGTTAATTTAAGTGGACAAGGAAGATTGACTGAAAGTACCTTACCTTCATGATGCATCTCATCAGGGCAGTTCTGAGCATGTTGTTGTAACACATTGCATTAATTCTCTGTAAGGAGCAACTTTTTGCTCTTATTTAATTCCTTGCATTGCAAACTGCTGTCTCTGCTTAGCTGACATGCTGGCTCCTATGGCTGTGTTTTCACTGCAGCACACTGAGTTCCTAGCCAGGGTTACACATCTGGCTCCCTGCTCATTAAACTGAAGTACGTTTCTGTTGTGTCAGGGTGACACCCAGGCTCATAGGTGAGAGAGCCATTACAGCAGCACATATGCTGCCTAAATTCCACTTAATTCCTATTTTGAGCTCTGAAGTGGGTCCCAAGAGATATCTAGTCCTTTCTGCAGAGACAAGATTTCCAGCTTTCACATTTCACCAGAACTTATTTCACTGGAGCCTATTATATTGCACAAGGTAGTCCATCAAAAAATAATTAATCCAGATTTTAGGATTGCAAAACTGTAACCATCAAAAATATGAGAGGGTTCAAAAACAGTAAAAATGAGAAATAGGAACTGAGATTTGAAGAAGCAATGAGGGCGAAGAAACTACAACATTTGGTGATAATCAATAATTTAAATTGATGGAATTGTGGAGTGATGGCTTGTGCCAAAAATGTATAAACAAAGCAGAGTGAGCCAAAATTACTCCTGTGGCCTGCTGTTGTGGCTCGCCTGATTAGATACATTTTATTTTCTGAAATGAGAATAGAATTTGGAGGTATCCATAGCACAAGTTTTACAAGCACTTCTATAAATGTGACTTTGAGATATGGCTGGACATTTTAAAAATCAAAACCATTTTAAAGGCACAGGAGCTTGGATATCTCCTCTGTGAACTAACAGTGGCTAAGTTAATGTCCTGAGTACGGAATTGCACAGCAATTGTCCCAGACTACAACCTGTAAGTGGACCACAGTTTTCAAGATGTGGATGTAGCCAGAGAGTAATATTCCTACTAGCCTGAGGTAGCTTCTGTGCACAGCTATGAGCCAAAGTTATTCCTCAGTCTCCAGCTCTGGGCACTCACATCTGGCTGTGATGGAGCTGCCCATGGCACTTGAAACATTTCAGTGCTCCCAGAGGCAGACAAATGCTGAGGGCGAGAGGTGAAAGCCTTTCACTGAGATTAAAAACCCGTTTGTTCAATGTTGCATTTTTGTATAGGTAACTGTATAAAGTAGTCACTGTAGAAAGATGTATTCTTTAAGGAAAAATAGCCAGCACAAGCTATATTCTACTTCAAGATACTAAGTGTTCTATGTGAAGGCTGCTTTCTTTTATTGATATTCTTGTGCTCAAAAGTATATTAATCTTCCTTTTTGCAATTAATATATATAGCAAAGTGAACATTGTCTCCTTTTTAATACTCAGGGTATTGCTTTTTTTAAAATATGGTTGTTGAATTAATATTTTCTTCCAGCCACCTAAAGCTATGACAGAATTTACTGCTGTTGTCAGAAGTGTTTGGCAGCACATTCAGCTGCAGGTGACTTCTGTGACCATCCTAGACCAGCAACATGTTGAGCACTAGAATTGTTCTTTCTGTCTCTCCCTGTTCTCTGTGTTTCACTACAGCAAGGCTTTAAGAAGACAATGTTCCACATGACTATACATCACATGTGAAAAATAAAAATAAAAAATCTTGCCCACGCATGAGAGCAATCACCTATGGGCAGATATTCCAACTTTATAGCATTTATAGCACCTCTGCAGTATCTCAGTCATGCAGAGGATTCATAATACAACAGGTATTTGTATTATGTATCTGTAATACAAATCTTCTCAAACATGCTGTGTTCCTGACACTCATTGGGAGTTGGATTAGATGTTTTAACATCTGACTGCAGGGAGAACAGAAGTTTGTTATTTCTGTGACACTGTGAGAACATACTCACGTTATCTTTCAGTGCAGCAGGAGATAGCATGTGCCCCTAATGTATGTGTGTTTGCAAGTTGAGAAGTTAAGTCTGCTGTTAACGTTATCACTGCTGTATCCCGAAATAGAAAAGTGCAGGCAGATTGGATTGTGTTAGAGAACGGTAACCATAATAACCAATAACAATCTGCAAATGATAAGCAGTTTTAATGTTTAAAAATAAAATTTATATAGCATTCCAGTACTTCCATGGGCATACTTACGGATTTTTTTATTATTATTCATTCATTTGAAGCTTGGTTTTGAGATTTAAGATGTGACATTAATCTTAAGGAAGTGTTTCATTATTGCATCTTGAATTAGTTGACACTGGTTTATTACATACCTAAACTAAATCTCACAGAATAAAATTTTACTTAACAACCCTCTTTCAGATGTACACTATTTGCAAGGGAGAAGTACAAACATCCTACGTGATGCATGGAACTTTATGGAAGGAGACGGATTTTTATCTTATGGTTAGATGTAAAATTGATGAATTCAGAAAAGAAATACAAACTCTTCCAGAAATGAATGCAGTGTATCTTGATAATCTGGAATCTGCACCTTGTTCAGTGATGCTGCCCATCACTTCTGCTGATATGAATGTTAAGCAAACAAACAAAACCTTTTAACTTGCCCCAAACCATGCTATTTCTTTTGAGACATGCTTTTAAAACAAAGGAAGGTATCATTCAAGAGAAGGAAGTGGTCCAAATTGTGTCCTAGCCCTGCCATCCCTCTCCTTGCCTAACTCCAGCACACAAATTGCGGTGTTTAGCACAAGTCTTGGAAACTCCAACTAAATTACTGTCATGAAAGTGCCTGAGCAATGTGGTGCTATGAGCAAGCTTTTAACTCTTCTGGGTTGACATGCTCTCAGTCTTCCTTGCTGAGGCAGTCCTATCATTTTCATAAAACATTTGGATGTTTCTTAGAATATGGAGTCCTATTTCAGGTGCTCTTAACTGCTGAGACACTGCAGTTACCATCACACAGCATTCAGAGGATTGCAGTGGCAATGATAAGAACTGGAAAAGACCCATTCTTCTAAATGTGCTGACATCCATAGGAACATGGCTGCCTGGGCTTCAGATCCATGCTGTAGCTCTTTCAGGGCAGTAACACTCCTGAAAATTTAAGTTTATGCTGCTGGAAGTGTGTTGCCCACGTTTAGAGTGACCCCTATGGGTGAAAATCAATGGGAGAGAAAAAATTCATAGGAAAATTTTAAAAAATTAGTTGCTAATCATAATTTTCACATATAAATGACCTTGTTAAGAAATTATTCAGTGGTGGGATGGGATGGGATGGGATGGGATGGGATGGGATGGGATGGGATGGGATGGGATGGGATGGGATGGGATGGGATGGGATGGGATGGTTTGGATGCAGGGTAATTAAAGTGAAATAGTTCTTGCTCTTTCATGCCATATGTGAAAGGGAACAGCTTATTCAGAGTTTTTTTGATAAAAGTTCCCTTAATATGAAACATTCACATTTACAAGAAACAATTCTTGTTGCTAGCTGTGTAAAGGAGTTACAAGGTGTTGACATTCTTCTCTGGGATTTGAATTTGAATCTGAATTAGGTAAGAGAGAGTCAATTGCTTTTCGTTAAAGTTCCCGAAAAAAAAACCCTGTCGTTACTGTTGGATACAAGCTGAAAGATTCTTGTTTATCAAGAAAGGTCTGTTTAGTCTATTAACCTTGACAACCATGTCAGCATTTTTTTCTGTTTGTTTTCCCAAAGGCACTGTGTTGAAGTACTATGATATACAAAGCTATTTATAGTGTAGACAGTTCATAGCTATGCTTAAAAGACATAGGTCAGGGTTTAAATACCAGAATTAAATGCTTTTCTCTTTGACAATCTGAAAAGTCATTACGCTTAATCCCTGAAAATTAAAATGGAGAGATGGAGTCCTTAAAATATCAATGTAATTCAGATAATTTTTAATTTCACAGAGTGGTTGAGGTAAAAAGGAACCTCTGGAGCTATTCCAGTTACCTGCTCAGAGCAAGGCCACTTAAAGCTGGTAACCCTCATGTTAAGCATGTTCAGATGGCTTTTGACTGTCTCTAAGGATTGAGACTCCAACCTCGCTGGGCAGTCTATGTCAGTGCTCTCTCACCCTCACAGTAAAATAAAAAAAATACAAAACAAACCCTATCACACCAAAAAAAAAATTCTCCATGTTCAAATATATTTTCCTGTATTTCAATCAATATTCATTGCTTTTTGTCTTTTCATTAGGAGTCACTGAGAAGAGTCTGGCTCTCTTCCTTACTCCCCTTCCACCAAATACTATACACCTTAATAGATTTTTATGAAAGGAACAAAATTTAGGGAAGCATCAGGGAAAACAAAATCCACACATACTGCCACACCTGTGTTTGCCTCTGTTAACACATGATTAATATTACTATTTCTGTTTTGGCTTCCATAGATGAGCAAGAGCTACTTTAAAAGTGCTCATACACACTGAGTAAGTGATTTACTTTGTCTTTGTGATTTACTTCATCATTTCACATGGTAGTCTTGACTCTTACAGTCACAGTATTTTATTTTTCTTTAGTCTGAATGCTGGTTTTTAAGGTCCAGTCTTCATCAAGTTGTGTTGGTGTAGCTCTGTGTCACAGATCTGCAAGAACAGGTTATGCTGGGAAGGGTCAGCTGAGGACAGGAGCAATTCCACTCTCAGCTGTGTTTCCACCTACCATTTTTTAGACCTATTTCTTTGCTTTTGACACTTTCTGCCTTCATCCCAGTTCCATTCTATCCCAAAAACAGAGTAGCAATTTTGTCTCTTGCTGAATTCTCCAAATTACAGGTTTTCCAATGGCCCATATTTTCTTGATCAGCCAGTTCTGCCCAGGCATCCCATCCTAGCATTTCTGCCCTGGTCCACACCATAACCTTCCTGGTTACCTCCTAGCTTTAGGCTAGTCAGGTAGCCAGTGAAGGCCTTTTCAAATCCTACTGTGCTCCCTGCCTACCATGCCCATTTTTCTTGCATAACCTTAATTCCTGTCTTCTGGCCTGACTTCTAGACTTTCCTCCCGGTGGGTCACACTGCTTCCATCCATCCTTGTTCTGCACTCTGGTTTTCTGCTCTTCCCATCCCACCACCTCTCCAGCCCTATTGTTCACAGATTACTTTTTCCAACCTCTCTATCCCTCTCCATACCCCCCTCGCACTCCTCCATCTCCTTCATTTCTCTGCTCACTCTTCCTGTGTGGATCATGGAATTCTGTCTGCAAGGGTCAGCACTGGTGAGACACTGCCCAACCTCTGCCAGCCAATCCCTTGCCACACTAAGCTACTGGGAGAACAATGTACAGCAAAAATCCTGTGCTGTCACTTAGCTGGGAGAGGAGCACAGGTCATCATCCAGCACTGCTTTGCTAAGTTCAAACACCCTCAACAGGGGTGGCATTTTTGCAGACTTTTAATTCTTGAACCATAAAAAATATATGCAAATTTGCTATGTGGAGCCCTGAGACAGACTTTGGTGCCTGTCATGATGTTTCAGTTCACGAGAGCAATGACCAATTCAGCTTATTTACTGTCCAAGCTGCCAGACTCTGGCTGCTTGTGCTCTCTGTAGTGAGAATTACTTGTGACATGAAAGTCACTTATGGTGACAGCCTGAATAATGCCCTAAGTCTCTAAGTTGAGTATATGTGAACTGCAATCCTCCCTGATTTCATATTAATTCCCAAAGTACAGGAGCTGATGAAATGATTTTTTAAAAAATCTCCATAATTTTAATACATAGAAAGCATTATGTTTTCTTTATTTTTGATGTTAGGAGTACTTGTAAAATTCCTGCTGTTTTGTTTTGTTTTTTTTTTCTCCAGAGTAGTTGTAAGGGCCATATCCAAAAGGGAGCAATCAAGCTACAGCACCCAAATTTCAATTGCTTGCAAGAACTGTATCAGACAAGCAAAGTAATGCATGATGACACTGGCTTTGCCTAATATTCACAGGTGTGGTTTCACACTAAAAACACCGTGTGGGAAAGCTTAGGCAATTACATTAAAGCTAATAAGTGTGTGTGACCACACTCGTTCAGCATCAATTGGAGCAAACAACTTAGACAAGTGGTTATTACATTCCAGTAGAGGTGTCTGATGCCTGTTAGCCTCCATGCAGGAATGGTGTACGTTTTCTTTACGCTCTGGGAATACACTATTATGATATCATTTGTTTGAAGCATAATTTGCAATTGATATAATGCAAAGTGACCAGTTCAGATGACAGATTAATATTATTTTGTAAACATATGGTTGGAAATAAAATTAGTGTCTTCTGATTTCTAATTTTCCCTTTTCCAACCATTTTCTTGGGTTTAACTTTACTCGTGGATACATACAGGCATGAGTCACATCACATATAGTCAACAGAGGACTAAAAGGTCTGTTTTGACAGAGAAAACAGATTGAGAGAAGAATATCCTACTAACTCACGCAAAGAAACTGAGTTAGTCAAGACAAGATCTATTTAAAATAAGCAGGGGATGATGCAGGGGAAAGAACAGGGAAGATATTTACAATTTGTTCAAACTGCTTCATTCACTGCTTTTGTTAGGAAAGAGGTCTTGTTCTCTTTCTTCTGTGGAAGAGAAGAAAATTGAGTAGCACAAACTGGTTTTCAATGCTATATCTTGTCATGAGATGTTGTGTATATTATACTAACTTGATTATAGATATCAATGGGCAAGCATACACCCACACATTTCCTCCTTAAGACATTAAGTATTCCATATTTTTTCCTAGTGCTTGTGTATAGTTCTGGTTATAGGTTATAATGCTAGCAGCAGCATGAAGTGTAAGGAATTGAGAGGACTGAGCTGGTAAGGGATGGCTTTCCTAGAGCTGTTTGAAAGCAGTTTTGATCGAGGTTGTGTTACTGGATGCTGTCTGGTGGCCTCTTCCTCAGCTGTAAAGAACAGCCTTTCCTAGAGAGCAATATTTCTGCATGCCGGGCTTACTTTATGCTGTTTTCCTCAACCACCACGGGATTTGTTTTTAAGCCCCATTTTAATATTAGTTTGGGGATGCAGTTGGTGAATTAGTGTCCGAAGTCTTTTAGGTGTGTTTTATCCTGCTCTTTGGCATCTTTTTCTTGCCTTCTCTGCCTGGACTAGAAGTTGGCCAGGGGCACGCGGGTCCTTGGATTCTTCTGTCCCGGTGTGGCATTGCGTGCGCTGGAGGGAGCAGGTCTAACTTTTCAGTGACCTCAGTGCCATTGTGCTACAGAGATAAAGTTACACCGTGCTTACAGAGCAGTCTGGGACTAATCCGTGAGGGGAAGCAATGAAGCAATTCTGGGCTGTTTGTTTGTTTGTTTTTCAGAATAGATTTTTCTTTTTAAGACACAGATAGTGAGATAGTTTGGGTATCTAGACAGATGGGTTTCTGCAGCACGGTCAGAGCAGCGAGGGGTACATCGAGTGATCGATCCCAGCTCCCCGCGGCTCGGCCCGGCCGCACCAGCCGCCCCCTCACGGCCCCGGCCGCTGCTCCCGGCCCCTCCCGTCCTGACCACGGCTCCCAGCCCCTCCTGTCCTGACCGCTGCTCCCGGCCCCTCCCGTCCTGACCACGGCTCCCGGGCCGCACTCGCACCTTCCCCGTTCACAGTTTAGACAGCATCGCTCCAGGCGGGGCAGGGCCGGAACGCGGCGCTGCCGCCCCCCGCTGCCCGCACCGCCCCATCCCGTCCTGTCCCGTCCCGCTCCGCCCCATCCCTCTGTCCCGCCCCATCCCTCTGTCCCGCACGGCCAAGGCTGGGGCTGCCCGCTCCGCCCCATCCCTCTGTCCCGCCCCATCCCGGCCCGCTGCCCGCCCCGCCCGGCCCCGCACGGGCGCGGGGCTCTGCTGGCGCCCGCGGAGTTTCGCAGTTTTCCATCCCGCCGGTCCCCCGGCCCTCGCAGCAGACTCCGAGTTCATGCCCGAGAGCCCCGGTGCCTCAGGAGCAGCCCAGGCGTGGGAAAGCAGTCTGGGAAGCCTGCCCGGCTGGGACACGGGAGCTGAGGATGCAGTGGAGGATCTGACTTAAGGCGACTCGGCGCTCTGGGAAGCTGGTGTCAGACTGTGAAGGTGTAACTATGTACCTTTTTGGCAGTGACGAATACGAAGTGGTAAGATGTAAACTAGTGACTTTTTTTTCTCAGTTGTTATTTACTTTCAGTGTTCCAATCTCAGAGTTTTTTGCGCAGCTTTGAATTTCTGTCAGTGCTGTGTTTTTCTGTGTTTGAACTATAGTGTTCACTAATTCTGTTGCTTTTTAAATATGAAGTTTTTCTTCAAGCTCTTCAGGTAGTGAGGTGCTATTTGCTAGATGAAATCGAATTTCCTTTCCTTGTTTTGTTTATTGCGCTGTGGTGCTATTAAAAGTATTTAACTACTGAGTATTATGAGGCTATTTGGACTCTGAGTTAAGCAAACCCATGCCTCCAAATAATTCAGAATTTGTGTCATACTTTGTAATGTAAATAGACTACAAGGAGCTTACGGAACTGGCCTTAATAGTACGTTTGTGGGGATGTTGCCAAACCATTTCTTTGGTACAGTTCAAAGCATGTCATTGTAATGCACTGCAGTGTCCATCAAAAGAGCTAGCTTATAAAAACCCAGACACACCCACGTTAAGATCTGACACTTTTTACTTAAGTATGTGTGTAAAACAGTGTTTGAAGTGAGTTGATGATGTCAGAGAAGACCAGGAAAAAAACCACTAACAGCTCCACAGTTTTGCATGACATTGTTGGCTGACATAAAAGTTTGCAGTTTTGCAGCCTGCGGTTCAAGTGCTACTTTGTAAGCAAAATGGATGTATTCTTCCACCCACACATATTTGTGACTGAGTCCAAATCTGAGCAGCTTTGGGGAAGAATAACACTGAAAAATACGTGTAAACTCTACTATAGCACATCAAAATAAATTTCGCAAGCTAAAAAGTGCCACATTCTTTGCATATAACTGGCAATTGCAAATGTTTTGTTTTGATTACTGAAGTTGCACTTTGAAGTATGAAAGGGCCTTTTATGGCAGTCTGGGTTCTACAACACATTTCAATGAATTAATTTAGTTATTTTTTGATTTTTTTTTCATTTTTAAGATTCTAACCAGATATGTTTTTGAGATGCAAGAAATGTAGAAGACATTCAGGAAAATAATTTAAGTGCAGTTGTCTGTGCATTGAACTCATTTGTGTATGTGTGACTTGCACAAAGGTTCTCAAACCAAGCTGGGGAGCTGAAAAGAACTTAGTTTTTCCAAAGCAGTTAGCCACAGGGCACTGCAGTGATTATGTTATAGAATGTTTACTTGTGTATAAAAATTGTCAAGCAGGAGAGAGAGTGTCAAACTTTGAAGCTTTTTTTTTTAATTGGCTACATTCAGATAATCGCAAATGGTTACAAATCACTCTTAACAAATTTTTGCATTTTTCTTCTTCATTCCATTGTATCCTGTGGAGTTACTTCCATGTTCCTACAACAAGCAGTTCTGAAATTTTGAAATATCTTGAAAATAACCTAGATGACTGAGGAATTGTGTTAGAGCTTTGGATTCAAATCCCAGTCTCTTTATCTGATGCTGTTTCAGTATTCTGTGCCATAGAAAGTAGTTTAATGTTTGAGACATCTTTCCCAGGCGCATGAGCCATCTCATTCCAGTCCCTTTTCTATGACATAGCTGTGCAAAGTGAAATAGCATCAATAGAAAAACTAAGAAGCCCACCACGAATTGTGTGAGGTTGGGGTTTTTGTATTTCCATTTTTTTTTTTTTGTTCTCTTGGATATCTCTAGAGGTCCCTGAAAATGAATAGCAATGATCTGCTCAAACAAAATGTGTCACTAAATGCAAACTAAAATATCATTTGGGTTGTTTCTTCTTAGTTTTGCTTTAGAGCAAGACAGTTTAGGGGAAAATAAGGTTGCACTTTTTTGGTGATATTTTGGCAGCCAGAGTTACCAAGATGTTTGCTTTATTCTGTGAAAAGTAAAATAGAATTGATGGTGTACATAAAGCTTGAAGAACACTTTTATTGTTCAGAATAAGCTAAATCAATATGAAACTTCTATCTGTACAGATCTGTTGTTCATGGAGCCATATGCTCTGTACTGTGGAAAAGGCATTTGTTTTATCTTCCCACACAATTACTTAAGTCACTGAAGGAGAAAGTGAGTGAAAAGTGGCAGAAAATAATTTTAGGGTGTAATTTATAAGTTTACTATTAATTTAAAGCAATTTTAAATAAGTTAAAGGAATTCTAACTATGCATATAAAATTTGATTTTTATCCTAGGGAGGAGACTACTGATGAAAATAAACATAACATCATTAAAGCATCTCTTAGAGGAATTCAGTAAATCCATCTCTTTAAACTCAGTATTTAAACAGAGAAATAGGACTGTATGTGATCATTGTTTGCATTTCATGTGCCCACACATATCCACGTCCATGTGAGCACGCACACACATCTGCAGAAACATGAGTATCAGAAGTGGTATTCTAACTCACTTGAATTTAATTGCAAAATGCCACAGAGTGGTACTACCAACTTTTGTATCTACTTTGTTTCATTTCTGTTCCCGTGTATAAACAAGCTTGGATTATTAGCTCATTCTGAGTGCATAGTAAGTCCACATATTTGACAGCACTGATAATAAACTTTGATACCATCTCCCACCACCCCCAGCTGACAAAGATAGTATCACTTAAGAACCAGTTATCAAAAAAAAAAAGCTGGGATTTATGACCACTTCACATTAAAAATAAAAATAAAGTGTCATGACACAATGACAAAAGCTATATTTTTGAAATCCAGATAGCAGTGGTCCTTTCCTATTTCCATTATTATTTTAATAACTGTTCTAACTTGGGATGCACAGTGTCTTTCACACTACATTTTAAAACTTTAAGTAGATGCTTATTGAGCTCCTTATTACTGATGAAATAAGCACATACTATCTTTTTAGACATTCTTTGCCACATACCTGGCAAAGTCGATTTGTTTGACTATAGTAATGATTTAATTTCATAAATAAAGGAAACGGTAACAAGCTGCAGGCCCAGCAGTTTCATTTGTGGCTGTAACTTGTTTGTTTAGGCCTCTTCCTGTTGGTTTGCGAAATAAACTTCTGGTTAAAGGGAATAAATAAATAAATAAATTAAACAGAATTGGAGTAGTTCATCAAAAATGAAACAGAAAGAGGGAGCTCTTTTTCACAGATGCCTGGTAGATCCTAGTCTGCATTACCCTTCCAAAACAAAAGCATCTAAAACTAACTCCCTACAGTCTTTTGAGTTCCTCATAGGGGATGTTGGAACTCCAGATAGTGCTTGCAAGTTTGGGAGGCTCTCCTGTGCCCTCGGGCTGCCCTTTGTCCTGCAGAGCATTTCCCATGGATGCAGGGCATCTGCTCTTCCTCCTCCAGGTGGGCCTTGCCAGGGCTGTGGATGCTGGGCAGCTCCAGCCACATCCCTCCTGCCTCCTGGAGGTGAGCCAGGGCAGATGGCCCCGACTTGTCCCCAGCTGGGCACAGGACACCTTTTATGCTTTGTCACTCCTTCCCACCAGCAGTCTCACCTGGCAGAGACTTTGGGCTCTGTTGCATTAGCATGATCCAACACTATGATGATAAGTGTCGGGTTAATTAGGATTTCTTCTCAGGAAAACCTACTCACTGGGAAGCTATAATTTTAGCAGATTAATTCTGAGGCAGCAAGTTTTCTTGGTTGCTGGTCATTTAGGAAAAATAATTGAATTTCATTCACTCTGTTGCATGCAACTTTTAGAATTTTGTGATCAGTTTTTAACTTTCCTAGGAAACTCAAGACTTGACTTTTTTTGATCTCCATTGATATTTTTCTTGGAAAACATCCTTTCAAAGAGTGGGAAACCTCTTTATAAGTCCAGTGAATTGCTTGTGATGTCCAGACCATGTGTTTTGGTTGCCTTGGAAATCCAGCATTTGTCACTTGTGTTCTCCAGGCAAAAGTTTTGAACTTGTCTATTTAAATTAAATCTTCACTTCTGTTGAGTTTGCCTATGTCCTCTTGAAGGATGGAGCACTTATTTTGGAATATTAAGTATGATGTTGATAAATGCCAGTTATATTCATGACTCCTGCTGGGCAGAATTATCTTCCAAAAAGTAAGAAAATCTGTCTGCTAAATTTCTGAAAGGAAATATCTTGGAGCAGTCAAATGTCATTCAAGTTTGAGAAGAGTTACATTTGACTGTACTTCATGAATCAGACAGATCCCAAATCTGTGTGTACAGGCATTCTGGTGATAAGGCTAATTTTCAAGGGAAAACCCCACCTATTTTAGAAATATTGTTAAGTCCTAGAGATCAGTCAGAAATCAGACTCTAAGTCATTGCTACTTACCTTATTTCAGAAACTAAGTGAAGGGAGAAAAGGATGTTGTTTAAGATTGCAGAGAGTCACTTTTAACTTTTTAGCAACAGTAGTTTTCATCATACTGTGGATTAACATGGAAATGTATCTGAAAATCATAAATGAGAATTGCCTCCTTGGGAACCTTTCCCTTGAATTGCATGTTTATTATTACAAGGGTAGTTTGGCAAATCACCTGTGGCAGAACACTGTAAAAATCTAACCATAAGATTCTGGAATGACTTTCCACATTCACCTTAGTTCAACCTAAGGCAACAACATCTAATGCTGCATTCAGATAGATAAGTTGTACAACGTGTGAGTGTAACTTGAAGTACAGACTTGAAAGGCAGTCCAGTTAAATTCAGTCTCTGAGGTTTACTTCAGAGCCATGAATCTGTTCTTTGTAAAATCCCTTGACTTGGTTTGTTTCGAGTGACAGTAGCACTTGGTTAATTTTCAACTGCAAATATTGTACATCTGCACAAGAAATGGGTTTATTCATGCCTGAAACCGTGTGTTTAGTAAGAACTCTTACGTGGAAGAAAGAAGTGTTTTTGTGTGAAGATAGATGGGCTCACATCCAGAGCTGGATGTAGATTTGCGAAGCAGTCAACCTTAGCAAGCCTTTTTCCTGTGGATTCTCTGCAGCAGCCAAAGTGTAGAAGCAATACAATTTTCTTTTCCTAAATTGGAAGAATGAGGGTCATTCTTTATGGCATCATTCCCCATGACTAGCTTGGAGACCTCACAGCTGTGTTTTAAGCACTGCACATGAGTTTGGGATTTCCCCAAGGGAAGCCTGGGAGAGCTGCTGGTTTGGATGGTGTAGCAGCATGACTCCTGAAACAGTTTCAGCTTAGAATAGGGAAACACTAGAGAGGAATATCTTAATAAACCCATGGAAAGGAAAAGTGTTGGTCATTTCTGTGTTACTCCCAAGACACCCAGTGTACTTGCCAGTTAGTGATTTGCACAATTGTAGTGACCTTACTTTTTTCCCCATAGAAAAGCCAGTGTTTAACATCCTGTAGTTTATGTGAAGTAGATTTTTAATAATGATGTTACTGTTTGACCTTAATATAGTTTTTATTTCTTTGCCTCCTGTCTTTAATTTGAATTTCAGTGACTGAGAATGGAGTCTTTTTTATTTCTGAGAGTGTATTGAAGGTATTTATAGTGTATCTGACCTTCCCCTGCCTCTGCCCCCACAGTCCTACACATGAACAGTCAATAAAAATGTGGGGAACTCTGTGGAGCCCATGGGTGGAGTCAAGAGCTTTAGGCCCTGTTATGTACATGAGTATGTGAGCTCAGAATTTCAATTTTTAGTATCCTGAGGAGATTAAAGATAAGGTCTCTCCCTTCAGGAAATAACTTATAGAAATAGCTATTTCTAACAAAAATTATGAGGCAGGAAAATGACTGCAATTTATCTGGATCCTTTTGCACTGGTTTAGTGACGAGTGGTGTCTAAATGCAGTGAAGGAAGGGAATGAGCATTTTTGTTGTGGAGGAGGATCATGGTGAATGCATGATGTTTGAGAATCAGGTTTGTGCCTGAGGCATGTGTGAGAGGGAGTCCTGTAAAAGTCAAATCGTTTCTGACATTTAGAAACTAACCCAAATGACCAGCTCTAGCAAAGGAGTTTACTCCTGTTTAAGGAGTAGAGCATGAGCAAAATGGAGTGCAAAAACTGGTCTGGGTTGGCAGGACCAGTGCAGTTCACCTCACAAACATGAATTAAAAATAACAAAATCAAAGTACTTAAAAATCCCACCAAACTGTTGGAGGGAGCTCTGAACCTCTCAGCTACTTCACAGCTACAGCAGTGGGAAGGAAGTCTCTCACAGGACCAGGCTTCTGAGTGTATTGATAGCACCAAGGCCTGATGAAATCTGTAAATTCATCTGTTGGTCTCTGTTACAGTTTATTTCCATCTGAAGGAAATGGCCATGATAATGACCTGCTTCCTGGCAATGCACTGATCAGCCTTATGCTGCACAAAGTACTTTACCTCAGTGATGTGAACCAGCATGGACTTGGGGGAAAAAAATATCACCTGACAACTTAATGATCAGGAACACTTGAGTTTTTTCTATTCCATATTCATCATTTATTCTATAAGCCTTGATATAAAAAAATTGGCTATTTTTCAGTGAGGAATTTGAATGAAGCTAATGTAGCCCTAAGAAGTGTTAATGGTAGGAGCAGTAATCTAGGCAGGGCAGTACAGAGTTACCAACAAGCTAGGTGGTTGGGCTTCTCTGATTTATGTAGCTACATACTTAATTCTTGGATTTCTCTGCACACACCTGTGTGTGTTTCCAGGCTTTTGGAAATTATTTACAGCTCCCTCCCTCTTATGCCACATATAGCTCTTATTTAATTGTCAGGAGACCTGTGTAGCTAGAGATGTCCTCTGGGTAAAAGATACTAGTGGCATGTGGTTTAAGTAATCAATTTATAGTGCTTGGGGTGGAATGCTACATGGAAAAGTTGAGCTATTTAGAGGAAGGTGGCTTGAATGTCTTTAGTTAAGGAAACGGGACATGCATATGCTGTGTATGAATATAGTGAAAAATAAATCCAGATCATGCAGGGACCCCAATGTTCTGCCTCTAACAATAGCATTACTTTAAAGTTTGCTTTCCAGTTAAGTATTTGTGACGTGCATTTTGATATCTATGTTGTTTAGCCTGTGGATGGATGTAAGGTAGCAGAAGGGGTAGCAGAAGGGTTAGCAGAAGATGTTTTATGTGCGAAATGGAAATCATGACTTCTCTACAGCACATACGGAAAGCTGAAGTCAAGAAGACACGTTCGCACTGTCTGCCATCCGTGCCTGCTCGCCTGGTGCAGCAGACTGCCTGTTTTAGGCTCTGTCCTGGGCAGCACAGCTGCTCTCCCATCAATGGTATGTGAGGTGGTGGCTGGCAGGCTGGACAGCTTGTTGCTCTCTTGACCTTTCAAAACTCTTAGCAGTTACAACAGCTCAGTTAAGCACTCCTAGCAGGCAGGCTGGATGTAGTCCAGTTGCATTTTGATAGAAACCTTCCACCCAGGGAAACCAAGGACCAAATATCCCAGTTCTGAATATTTGATATGAAGTTTCTGTGATAGTCTTTTTGGGGCACAAGTCCTTTTTCTACTTTTTCTTTTGTCTTGCTCTTCTTTCACAGTTGTGGCTGTGTTTATGTCTGTTTGGGAATATGTTTTTGTTTTCCAGTCGATGATGATAAGTAAGGTGATTTGTTCTGATGTACAAATTCAGAAGCAGCTGATCAAAGCAAATCTGTAATTTATTTTTATTTAACACTGGCTCTCAGGAGGCTTTCACAGAGAAAAAAATCCATCTACCACTTTATCCAAGTCATGGACATCTACTGTCATGAAGACACGTCTTCTGTAAATTATAAACAAGCTCCAGCAACTGGACTGACTAAATGAAATGCTGTTTGTTTACTTACACTGCATGTTACTTTCCAGATAATTACTTCAGCTGATTAATAAGAATTACAAAATCCTGAGGATAGGTAACACATCTTTAATAGGAATCATCAATTCATTTTCAGAAGTCTTTCATTTATACAGAAGCATATAGTGATAGCCATACTTTTTTATTATTGTTTAATTTTTTGCACATCTCTGACCAGATTAATGTCTAAGATTTTGCTGGGAGAAAATTTAGCAAAACTTTGGTGTCTTCACTGCTGTAGCTACAGAATCATAGGAACCAGCCAATTTTAAAATGCTTTTTCCCTGAGAAATGAAGGATTAAAATCCCTGGGAAATTCTCCTGTGCGCATTTCATTTCACATTGTCATTTGCAACACAGAGTGATTCTAGACTTATTCTTAATATTATTATATTCTTAATTTAGCAATGCATAGGAAATTTGGGCATTTAAAATTCTAGAATTCAATACTATGTTTTACGGTTTATGATACAGTTTTAGAGTTGTGTTAGAGCTTACAAACCAGTCAAACGGAGTTAGTAAGAATTTGGGTTAATAATTATTTTTTACATTTTTAGTGGTTTTTACAAATATCTATACAGATATTCTTATTAAAAATAAATTATTTAAATCAAAGTATTTTTTTATTCGTATAAGCAAAGCAATTCTGTTTCAGAAATAAAAAATGAGAGTGCTTCCTACTTAGCTGCGTGCTTAAGTCTAAGGACAGGTAGACCATTACAAGAATTTTTAAGCAGAGGGAACAGTAATAGGCTAGTTTATTATTTAATATATCAACAAGGCTGGTACACTAGTATTACTAGTTGAGTATCATAAGAATATAATTTAATTTCAAAGCTATTCCTTTAAGTAACAACTAAGTATGATAGGAAAAAAGATCTCTCTATGTCTTTTTATAAAGTATATTTGCCTGGAAGGAGTTTAGTTTTTTCTTCCCTGGAGGTAGTTGGAGTTTATTATATGGGCACAGAGGGTCTTTACTGAATTTGAATTTTTGCATATCTTCACAGAATTGTTTTTGTCTGCTTGTGGAGGCAGCTCAGCAGGCTAATTTTTGAGGCTAAATGTCAAACTTCAGAGTTTGTTACCCTAAAACATGATTACTCTTCAAACTTCTTTTCACTTCTGTCTGGTATAGGAAATTGAAAATTAAAACTCTTTGTAAAGTTGCAAATTTTAAATCCATGGAGATTGTCAGACCTCAACTAGACAGGGTCCTGAGCAATGTGCTGTGGCTTTGCATATTGTACTGTTGAGCAGGTGATTGGACTACATGTCCTTTCGTCCACGTGTCCTCTCACAAGTCTACTTCTTTCTTTGATTCCACTGAGAGAATGCAGGCTATAGAAAAATCTTTAGGGCACAAAAGGGGAATCCCCATGTTTTTTACATCATATGTCATAACTTACTCTTAGAAATTTTCCTCTTTTCCAGCAGTTGCCCTTGCCCATGATTTAGTTCCTGTTAGTGAAGGATGGCCAGCATACTTCTGAAATTTTGGGCCTTTAATCTTTAATTCACTGTGATTCTTTTGCCTTAATCTGGATTCCATGTAAATATGGGGATAAGAAAGTGAGATATGAAAGAAGCAATAGATTGTTGCTCAAATACAGTCAATTTATTATAGGTATCATATTGGGTTTACCCCGTATATTTAAGAAAGTTGTGCTGTTTCCCTCAATTCCTTCTAAAATGGAATAATTCATATTGTGTGCAGTAATTCTATTATTCATTATAGTCATCCTGGCAAGAACATGGGTGGCCTTCAGACATGCTTAAGTGAAATCATAAGGTTCCCTGTACAAGACCTTAGTACCATATGTGAAATTTTGATTTTGCTGGTGGACATTTCACTTGAACTTGACAGTGAAAAAATATTGTTTCTTTTTTTTTTCTTTTAAATTACTACCACATACACTAATTTCCTGATAATTTAAGATGGTTTGCCTTCTAAGAGTTTTCGTATGCACGCATGACTGTTATCCCCCTCCTCTCCTGCCAGGAACATAGATTTGTAAGGAAAAAATGAATAATTCATTTCAGCAATGTCTTTTTAGTACAAAATAATGTTCTCATCCCTTTGAATCCAGAGATTCAGTGGAATTTGCAGGCAAGAACATCTGGGAAATGGTCTGGATGGGACTGTCCTGGTGTGCTGAGGGACAAAACATAATTCAGATGATAACCATTTCCTATAGCTGTTTTTGCCTTGTCACCACATTAATAAAATTTGAGATGTTCCTGTAATCACATGCCTCCCAGTAAAATGCATTTTAAAAATGTATTTTAAAAAACACACACTGCAAATTGTCCTGTTTCACTTAGGGTTATTTTAAATAAACCTGAATGTCTGTGTCTGTAAGTGTGATGGAAGAGATTAGTGCTGCCAGTTACACAACGTCTTTTGTGGATCAGCTTGACTTGTAACAATTGAAAGTGTTGTCCTTGCACATCTCTGGTAGATTTTATGATGTGAATGCAATGCTGTTCAATTTAAATTAAGTTTGTTTTAGCATAATCAAGAGAGGAAACAAGAAGGAACTGCTATAGAGGTCATAGGCTATGATGATTTTGAAAATTAACAGGAATAAAAAATACTGACACCTTTTCAAATCATGAAAAGATCCAGGTCTGCAGACAACTGACAAAACATGAGAGGTTATACAAGAACACATTTGTGTTACTGTGCCAACTTCAGCAACAAGCATTTCCTTTTCTTCTGCATGATGAAGGAAACAATAAGCCATGATTCTTTTTTTAAAGCATTGTAAACATAAAAACTTTGAACAGGAAGGGAGATGCTAACTGTTTGAAGTATTGCTGGTCATGGATGGAATAACTACTACAGAAGGAATAATGGAAGGAGTACAGTGCAAATCAAGAATGACATTCTGATTTATTAAATGAAAATTATCGATATTTTGTAATAAATATTTCACCCTAATTGAAAACAGTTAAGAATAAATTTAAAAGAATAAAAAGAAATAAATAAGATATGAAATTCCTCCTTTTTTTAAACTCCAAAATGAAGTTTAGCTGGCATAATATTGAGAGCCAGGAGGATTTCTTAAAGTGTTAAAATCCTGTCTTGAATTTAGTGGTGACTTCTGACTTTTACCTGACCAGGGAATCTAGAATTGTGTCTGGAGAATCTTTGAGGGGGTTGGAGTACAAATGCATTTGAATTGTGGTATAGCAGTGCATATAAAATCTACTGAATGGCCCATAGGTATGACCTAGGAGAGGTGATACATCTTGGGTTTCTTTAACATTTCTTAATTTTTGCCTGCCCATGCACACTTTGGGACTGACTTCATGTGAAGCAGGATGAACACTGGGCTCCTGTTGAATGCTTGTAAGCAAAAGAAAAAAAACAGTTGTGGAATTAGCTTTCTGTCTGTGTGCTTCAATTCAGAAGCCTAGAATGCTGGATATTTATTGGCTGGCTTTAATGGAAAGCTTCATAGAGTACAGAGGTGATTAAATGTTATAAAAATGTGTATTGTTAAAAATAAATAATAAAAGGAAGGTAGTATCTTACAACTATCCTTGTCATGCCAGGCATATAAGCCCAAATAACATTGAGGTAATTTTTTGTTTGTTTGTTTTTTGGTATTTTTATATAGCATTTTTTATCCTTGAAAAGATATCTTTCTGCTTTTGTGATCTCTGCTTCTCAACTGGAGGGTGGCAAGAACTAGCAAAAGTTCAGCAATGCTCATTGGCCTGCCATCCATCTCTTACATGCTTGAAATACTCTCTCATATTTCTCCCATATTACCCTGATATTTCTCCTCTTGAAGCTTTGTCATTCTTTGTCATGGTGCTCATCCTCTGGATAATCTGAATGATGCCCATCATCCACCTACCTACTTTTGGCTGCTCCTGGTTCATTCTCTTTATCTTTAGGACTCTCATCCAAATATCGGTTGCTTTCCTAATTAGCACAGCAGAGTGGCAATCTCAGAGCCAGCCACCTTTGTCATATTCCTGTCCCTCAGTGGGAATCCAGCAGTGATAGCAGCAGAGGTACAGCTGACACATTTGGGTGGTAAACTGGAAGAAGTATAACTTTTGACTGAGCATAACTGTATAAGTTTAAGGAGAAAATTAATTTAATTTCCAAACAATGGATCAGAGAGGAAAAAGCAGGCTCTAGCCAGTGCAGTTCCTGAAGAAAACAAATTGTCGGGGATGACATAGGCTTGTTTGTATTTCTTTGATGAGTTAGCACAACATACTTTGAGACCTTAAGACTTGCTGAACTGGAGTCTTTCATCACTGCAGGTGCTGGAGACTCATTTGTTACCAGAAACTTGCTAGGGTTGTGTTGGAAGAAATCTCTTTGTCTGAGGGATTTTACAAAGTTGATTGGTCCTCGTAGCATATTAACAATGTCACTTTACAACAAAGTGAGATACTGCTTGTCTTAAAATTTTTGAAGAAGTTGACTGTTGCACAGCAAATCTGGAAACAAAGGTTTGCCCAAGGTTTATGTTGTCTCTTTTTTTTTTGTGAAGAATTCTATTATATTTCTACTTACAGATTGTTTTAAAATCCCAAACTCCTGATTACTGTATGAAAAGTAGTTCAGGTGCTCTGTCTAGGGAGATGATCCCAGCATTCATTAGAGCATAGTTGCTTTATTGTGACCAGTTTTGGTGCCCCAACAGAAAGATGTGGATAAATCAGGGAGGATTCAGTGAAGGCCTGCCAGGACAGTTGCTGCTGGATCACTGGACTTGCAGATATAACCTGAGGGAATGGGGCTTGCACAGCCTGGAGTTGGGATCCCTCAGCATCTACGAGGAGGTTATCAACAGCAAGGAGCTGAGCTCCTCAGAGGTGTATGTGGCAGGGCAACCACACCTCTGTGGAAAATACAAACATGTATTTTCTGCCAGTATTCAGTATTGCAACAATACATGAAAGAACAACCAGTGATCCAAAATTTGGTGTATCCTCTAGAAGAAATGGCTCAGTAAGGGATATGATGTAATGTGCTCTCCTGACCTAGGCAAAGTCTGTTCTGAAGTAGGAAGGATGTTCCTGATGTTTCTCTTATGTCTAAAAACCAGAAAATCCTCGGTCTTCTAGGTTGTAATAATTTTAGAAACCTGAATTTAATTGTTATCCTGGAAAGTATCTGTTTTATTTTTCCAACCTTTGAATGTCCCAGAACACAAAAGATATTCCAGCACTGAATTATGAAAGTTCACCACACCATTTAGTGCTTTTATGCTTTCCTCAAATTTTTCTTCTGCAATTCATTTACATTTTATTTCCTTTCAGGTTAGCATCTAATGATTAGCACCATCTTCAGAAGCAAGCACATTTCTGTTTCCATGTTGCCTAATACATACCCTGCCCTTTTAACCTTCCCATCTTCATTTAAGCAATCTTGTCTCTAGTGTTAGCATAAATCCGTAGTACAAGATCTGTTTTGTCTAGGAGAAAATACATTTAGGTTTATCCAACATTGTATTTTTTGTACTATCAGATGGTTTCCTTTTATTCTTTTTTGTTGTAAACAAGTATTGTATATGCTCTTCACATTCTTGCATTGCCTTGCAGATGAAAAACAGGGACAATAACATACAGAGGCTTCAGTCTTATTTCTTAGGTAAAGAGATGGGGATAGTGCTCTAAAAATGAGCAGACTCAGAATCACAAACTGTCTCATTCTCTTTCTTTCAAAGGACAGTTGGTGGAGCTGTGAAAGCAGTGACAGCCGTGTAGAAGGGGATGGGAGAATCAGGCATGTAGTGCTTCCTTTAGCTGGATACCCTCATCTATTCTGTGTGGATCTACTAGGTCAAGTTGCTTTTAGTGGCAAATCTAAATGAGACAATGGATGTGAACAATTGGCATCATTCAATATATACATTAACTAATGTATTTGTGGTTTAGAACAAAAACTATGAAAATATGCTGGAGAAAGGGAATTTTTCAAGATTATTTTGATCGGTGATAGACAAAAGGGACAAAATCCCTTTTCAGAGATATTTTCATTCATGCAAAGTATTGTAGACTGTTGTATTCTTGAAATCAGATGAGAGTAATTGTAATATATAAATAGTGAAAAATGAGCCTCAACCTCCTAGTAAAATCCCAAATAGTTTGCTTTGTTTTATGCTTGACCTGGTAGATAGGTAGTGGGTATAAAGAAATAGACAAGAAGTCTATGAGGATGAAGACCAAAGTAAAGGACTGACACATGAAACCACAAGGACTCATGTGGCTTTGACACTCTTGGAAACTGGGCTTAGATTCAGCCTATTGATGAGGATATGTGTATTTTTTTATCATGTTAATATCCTGAAATAATTGATGCCAGGCACTGTAAAACTGCTTACTTGGTGTTTCTGGCAGTATCAAAAAGAAGGCTGCAGATGCTTGAAGAGTCCTTGTGCCTGCAAGAGACACCTGGGCTGAATCACAAACGAACCTTTGTTTTAAGGGCTTGAGGTTTCAATGAGCCTGGATGAGGGATATTTAATTAACTCCTTAGTCTTCATATGCACAGTTTAACAAAGGTGTTGTTGGTAAGAAAACCTCTCCTAATCTAAGCAGTGAGCAAATGGCAGTATTCTATGTCATGATAGTCATCCAATGTTGTTAACAAGAGACCCTGATTGGAAAATCAAAATTTTGGTAGCAGATGATCTTGAAAATAAACTTATTGGTAGACAACTAGTGTATGACAGTGGTTTCTTTAGAGTGTATGATTATCAGACTAACTCATTAGGAGATGGCAAAAAAGATGTTTATTTAAACAGGCAAAACTGTATTTATAGTATAAAAATGAAGGGTAGCAAGCAAAAATACATATAAAAACAGTTGCTACCTTTGAAAGCTGACAAAGTTTGAGTGGTGGAGCTTGACGTTGTCGTTGGCACAGTTAAGCACCCCTGGGTAAGGATTAAGGGGCAAACAAATAAAGCATATATCATTGTGGGAGTCTTCTATAGGGCACTCAGCTAGTATGATGACACTGATGAAATATTCTTTAAGGAGTTAAGGGATAGTTCTAAATCATCATCATAGTTTAGGACATATTTTAGGATGTAGTTTTGTCCATCATCATAGTTCAGGACAAATTTGGGGTCAAACCTCTGAATGGGGTCCCCCTAGGAAACAGATTCAAGCAGTCCCTCACCCAGCTGGTTTGGGGAAAAATATTTCCTCAGAGGGAAGTGGAAAAAAACCCTGTTTATTTAACAGGAAAAGCACTTCTCAGCACAAAAATGAACAATACTAAGCAGCAAAACCTCTCGCCACTCTGAAGAGATGACAAAATCAGCTGGGTCCCTTCCGTGGGTTGCAGCCTGGCTCACTCAGACTGTTCTCAGTCCCTCTGGTGCTGGGAAGTGCCAAGGCACAGGCCAGGCCTGGTGGGACACAGGTGTGAGCTCCTGGTGCTCCTCTGGGTTTTCAGTCCAGAGCAGGTTCAATTCCAAGAAAATGGAAACAAAATCTACAGTCCAGGGAACTTTACATCAGCTAGCCAGGAAAAAATCAACCAAAAGCAAAGGAGAGCTCTCTCCTGCTGTCCACTGCAGACAGCACAGTCTGTGTGAAGGATGTGGGAGGAGCAGGTGCAGTCTCTGATAACAAACTCTGCACCTTTTCTCTCCCTCTTCACTACTGGAACCAGTTTTAAAGCTGCAGAACTCAATATTCGACACCAACAGAACAGACGACTAGGGATACAAGCATCGTAAAGTCACCCCAAGACAATCATCCATCTTTGTCCTTATGGGGGACTTCAACTTGCCAAGTGTTAAGTGGGATCACTACAAAGCTAGCAAAACCCAGTCCTGAAGATTCCTAAAGCATCTGGATGATAATGTCATGGTACAGGTACTAAAGGAGGTGGCTGGGAACTGCCCCTTGATTTGATGCTTGCTAATGAAAGGATCTTGTGAACTGGTAGTTGGTGACAGAGACCATAAAAGAGTTGAGTTTAAAATCTCTGGGAACAGGAGGAAAACTGCCAGCAAAGCTTCACCCCTAGATATGCTAGTTATGAGGAGACCAGAATTCAGGTTGCTCAGGGAACTGGTGAATAAGGTTCCCTGGGAGAACGCTGCTGAAGATGTTGGGATCCATCAGTGCTGGTTGCTCTTTTGGCATCACCTCCTAAGGGCATGGGAGCAGGCAATTTCAAAATATCAGAGGTCCAGCAGGCAAGGCAGAAGGCTGGCTTGGCTGAGTAGAATCATCTGGAGCTAAGGCAAAGAAAGCCAGTGGAAGAAAGGTCAGGTTACATGGGATGACTGCAGAGATGGTACTCGCCACTGTAAGGAGAAAACTCATGCAGTTAGCGTTTCAGCTACCCACTGCTGTAGGGGACAGTAAAAAGTGTTTTTAGAGAGGCAAGCCAAGAATAACTTTTACCCGTTACTTGATGAGTACGGTCACCTCACAAACAGGGACATAGGAAGAGATACTCAATGCTTTCTTTGCTTCAACATTGGTGATGGGCTTTGGGGGTCCCAGAGCTCTGAGCATGGAGGAACCATGACTGTCAGAATGATAAACTCCCAGTCAGCTCCAAATTTGTGCAGCATTTGCCACCTATCAGTCTGTAGGGCTTGATGAGATTCATCCAAGAGTCCTCAAAGAGCCAGCTGATGTCATTGCAAGACCTCTCTCAATGATTTTTGAACAGTCTTGGTGATCTGGAGAGGTCTCAGTTCACTGGAAGCTGGCAAATGTCCCAGTTTTCAAGAAGGGCAAGAGGGATGACCTTGAAAATTACAGACCTGTCAGTCTCACTTCAGTGACTGGTAAAATTATGGTGAATGTTGTTCTGGGAGTTCCTGAAAACCACCTGAAAGACAATGCATTGTTGGTCACAGCCAGACCACTTCTTGAGGGGAAGGCCCTGCTTGACAGATTTATTTTCCTTTTATGGAAACATAATCCACCCAGTTGATCAAGGGGAGCCAGCTGATGGAATCTTTTTGTATTTCAGTAAGGCTTTCAATGCGGTCTCTCACAGTGTCCTTCTGCACAAGATGTCCAGCTCACAGCTGGATAAACACATCATGTGGTGGGAGAGCAGCTGGCTCATGGGTCAGGCACAAAGGGTTACAGTGAATGGGGTGACCTCAAGCTGGTGACCTGTCACCAGTGGGGTTCCGCAGGGCTCCATCCTCAGTCCTGTGCTCTTCAACATCTTCATCAATGACTTGGACCCAGGACATACTCATATACTGAATAGGTTTGGTGATGACAGTAAATTGGGATAAGCTGTTGGCTCCCTTGACAGCAGAGGTGTCCTGCAGAGAGATGTTGATAAATTACAGGACTGAGAAATCACCAACCACATTAAGTTCAAAGAGGGAAAGTGCTGGATTCTGCACCTGGGGTGGGGCAACCCTGGATGTATGAACAGACTGGGGAAAGAGAGGCTGGGGAGCAGTGCCACAGAAAGGGACCTGGAAGTCCTGGTCCATGGTAAGTTGAACATGAGCCAGCAGTGCCCTGGCAGCCAGGAGGGACAACCCTGTCCTGGGGACATCAGGCACAGCATCACCAGCAGGGCAGGGGAGGGGATTGTCCTGCTCTGCTCTGCTCTGGGGCAGCCTCACCTGGAGTGCTGGGAGCAGCTTTGAGTGCCACAATACAAAAAAAGACATTAAACTCTTAGAGAGCTTCCAAAGGAGGGCAACAAAGATGGTGAAGAGTCTGGAGGGGAAGCTGTGTGAGGAGCTGCTTAAGTCACTTGGTCTGTTCAGCTGGGAGGACACTGAGGGGAGACCTCATTGCAATTACAATTACAATTTACTTGTGAGAGAAGCAGAGCAGCAGGCACTGATTCCTTCTCTGTTGTGTCCAGTGATAGGACCCAAGGGAATGGCCTGAAACCGAGTCAGGGGAAGTTCAGGTTGGATAGAAGAAAAGCTTCTTCCCCCAGAGGATGGTTGGGCACTCGAACAGCTCCCCAGGGAAGTGATCACAGCACAAAGCCTGACAGAATTCAAGAAGAGTTAGGAAAATGCTCCCAAACAAATGGTGTCATTCTTGGGGATGGTCCCTTGCAGGACCTGGAGTTGGACTTGATGATCCTTGTGGGTCCCTTTCAACCAAATAGTAAAATACATAAGAGTTCACTGTATATGCTAAACATCACCATTTTTAATAAGGTAAAAAGCAAACAAGAAAGCAAGCCCCCGAACCTTCAATTTTTTATTTAGAGTAGATTAAAAAATGTTAGATTTGAAAACTAAGTAGGGCCTGTATGTATGAAGATAAAAGATAAAATTAAAGGAAAATAGTTGTTTTTTTTCCCTTCGGAATTCTCTACTGGTAACAGAATTTCATGTTGAATTTTCAAGGAAGCTATTTTTAAGTATGCAGAAAATCTTAATGACTTGAACCAAAATCCCAGATAAAAATATACTGACGATCTGGAACACAGAATCTAAATTGGCACTTCTAACTGAGCTGAGACAAATTGGGATGATGGTTGCCATGCTTTCCTGCAAATTCTTTCCTTTTCCAGCTTTCTGTTTCCTTGTTGACATCCCAGATGTGTTTTCCATTTTTCCTCATTTTTGCTGTCCACTTAAATTTCATGGCTGACCAATCCTTGTCTTTCTGTCTGCTCTTATCAACACATAGCATTTTATATTCTAAATTCTTTATTTTATGAGTTGTTATTCTGTAATTTAAAATCACTCCTTCATGTTATTTGCTGCTTATTAATAAATACAATCAAAAGTTTTATTTCCATTTTTCCTTAAAACCTTTAAGTTTTTAAAGCACCTTCTGCCCCAGTAAACAGCACCACAGGTCAGCTTGTTGTTACTAATAAGTATGCTTTACCTATACTTAAGGTCTTAAGCATATAATCAAGTTACCAGAGTTTTCAAAAGTTGCCATGTGTCAGTCAATCTGTGTTAAAAGCCATGTGTGTGCTGACAGTCTGAGACATAAGTGAGACGAGTTAGGTACATGCTGCTTGCAATCATTTCCGTGGTGCATTTTTCTTCTTCTGACACCTGTCTCCCAGTCATTCCACTGGCAACATCTTAGCTCTGTCATCGCTCTGTCTTTTCTGTATAGCTCAAAATCATTAATAGTTTAGTGCCATTCTCTAGAGCAAATTAATTGTCTCAAAACATCAAATTCCATTTCTTTTCCCTTGATTTGGGGGATTCTTTTGTTTCATTTTTAAAGTTCTCAGTGATGTGATTATATTATTGATAAAGTTGGGGTTTTTTTAAAAGAATTTGGAGACCACCTTCTATTTCTGTCATCTGTCATTGCCCTCTTCCTCAAAAGCCCTTACTCTTATTTCATAAATGTAAGAATCTCTTGGTCAGAATACCCAGAGCTACCAGATTATCCTCCTTCAGAGGCTTTCACAGAACTAATCTCTGCCATAATACATATATGAAACTTACTTAAAGAACAACCCACTGTGGTTATGCAAGGGATGACTCATAATGCTGGTATCGAGTATTTAAAAATACTTTATTTTCTATTGCATTGCTACCTTGATCCCTTTGTTACTCCTTTGTTGTTGTTGTTGTTTTTTTCCCCTCCTCATATTCTCTCAGCCTTTAGATTGCAAGCTTGTTTAGGCAGTGTTTGTCATTTACTTTGTGACTGTGCAGTGCCAAGCACAATATGGTCTCAAGGAGTTTTCTATCTTAGATGTTTTTGAAAGAAAACAGGTAAACTAACACACCAGATCATCCCACAGATTTGGGGGAAAAAAAAAAATAGCTTTGACTATGAGGGCTCTATTTGTTTGCTAACTAGGCCGAGCTCTGCAGCTGACTTTTTGAATATTTTAAAAGATTTTCTTAGAATTCTCTGTGGAAAGACCATCATTCCTCTAAAAATACTCATTCTACTTTTTCTTAGTGAAACAACACAGAAGCAAACATTTAGGCTAATATCATGAAATGGGAGTGCAAATGTGTGGGTTTGCTTGGTGTGGGGAGTTACTTGGTTTTGTTGTTTTGACTTTTCCTGGTAAAGTACCTGGTACAGATATTTACCTGGTTCCTGTATGTCAAAATCTAGTCTTCTGGAAACCTAAGAGCTGTTTTTAAAAACTGCTTTCAGGCAGCTGTCAATTGGATTAGCGCTTTGGAAACCTGTTAATGGCGAGCTGGATGCTGCAATCAGGCTTGCCAAAGTCATGTTAAGGGTAAAGAGAAGACTGATTTCCTATATAATCTCCTTTTTAATCACATTGCCCCCTAAAGCTCCCAGCTGTTCTGAAATTTCAGTCCTGCAGTTTGAACATCCCCCATGGCTGTAGATGCCATAGCAATCCCACATCAGCTCTAAAGAGCAACAAAAACATTCTAATCAACATTTGGTTTGATTTCTAAATGCAAACATAGCTGAGTATTTCAAGGAGGAGCTGGTAGCCCTTCTTGGATAGTAACTGTCTATTTACATGTGAATTTTGTGCCACTGCACTGCAGAGTGCATGCCAAGAACCAGGGAGGACAAGACTAGATTTTGCCAGGTTGTGACCCATACACAAGGAATTAACAATTCCTGTTTGATAGTGCCTTAATGAAAACATAGACTCTCCTTTTTTCCTTTGCTAAAAGGTATTTCTACATTTTGTCATGCACTTCATATATAACTTGCAAAAAATTAATTGAATTAAATTTGGTCTTGCTATAAATTTGACCCTCAGATAATTAACATCCATATAATATTATATAGTATTCTCAGAGCAGTGTTTTGTGTTTTCTTCCATATAATTCAAAATAATGACGTTGTTTAGACATCTGGAGAAAACTTCATAGGTAAGAAATTTTTATGTTCACCACATGCAATCCCTCTGCCAAACTGAGGTCCCCTCTACTCATGGTGCATTCGTGGGAGAGCTTCTGACTTCTGACTCTAGTTTACATTTTTCAGGTTAATCAGTTAAGGATGAAACAACAATCTGTATTCCCTGGCATATTATTACGTGCCAATGTCAGCAGTTTCAGTTCATACTAAACTTTGATATTTCACATTTTGCCTTTGTTCTGAGTCAATTTTAAAAGATTTTAAGAGAAAGTAACATTTTATGGAAATAACTATTTTTCTTTACTGTAGTTCAGAGCAAACAAGAAGGAGTTGCACAAGACAAGGACATTATATACTATCTCAAACACATCCTAGTGGGATGTGTGATGCCATTCTTACTGCTGCCACAGGATAAGAACATAAGCAGTTAACAATATCTCTTTATAAATTCAGAATATTGAAGTGATTTGTTCCTCTTATTGGCACAGTGAGGCCTGAGCTTTCATGTTCAACGTATAAATCAGATGAAAACATAAAGGCATTTCTCCTTTTGGATTTAGAAGTCTCATTAGCATCAAGTGAATGAAAAGATGAAAAACATATCTCAGAGAAGACTCCACTGCTATAAATTAAGGGTTTTATATATGTGTGCAGTCACATGTATTTCTTTATTCCTAGTAAAATCCCAATGCATGTTTGCTTACTGCTTCATGCCTTCATTTAATACATAATAATGTGAAAAGTCTTTATTTGAAAGAACTTGGTTGATCTTTCTAAGAATATAATTACTTGAGAATTTTCAGTAATCTGGAAAATTATCTGTTCCAGTGATACCTAATTCCTAACTGGATTACCCTGCAGACGTTAGTCATGTAGTTAGTACTCAGATTGGTTTTATTCTTTAAGGGAAAAACACAATACAAAGGCCATGACTGAATTGGTGAGAGTATTGATGGCTGTATTAACCCAGTGACAATTTATCAGTCAAAATCTGTACTTAAGCTCCAATTGTACTGATGAAAGTTAAGCTTGGTACAGAAAGCTAGCAGAAAAATAAGAGATCTAGAAACACTACTGAATTTCTCTAAATAGTTTCTACCTGCAAGTAAACAGAAATAATAAAAAAACCTTTTACTTGAGGAATTCAGTCTCCTAAAGATGATGCATTTCTGCAATACTAAAACCATCAGACCTTGATGGTCTTGAAGGAAAAGGACCTCAAATATGATCACATATGACTGCTAAAAGTGTGAAAAGTATGAGTCTGCATTATAAGAATAGCTCATAGAAGCTACTCTAACGTAATAAATGGTAAGATAATTGGGAAATATTTGTCAAGCATGTTATTAAAAGAGGAATTTATTTTTCAAACAAAGTAAGCCTGTAAACCTGAAAAGTAAGGAATAAAATAAAAAGAAGAATAAATGGCTGCAGTAATTATTAACATGAATTATCTCACTTTTATTAGACTGTTTCCCATGAAAGGTGAGGGATTGGGGGCTGCAGTAACATATATTACATGCAGATATTACTGCAGCTCTTCCATACTGCAATGAAAGGAGATGGAGAATTTCATGAAGAATTTCACAAAGACTGAATTTCAGAAGCTCTTGGGAAAAGATTTTTACTGTTCTCCAGAGTAACCCCAAAAAACTTCAGTAACCCAGGGAGGAAATGTAGTTTCCTTGGTTGTCATGAATGGACAGTGCACATCCACTTGTCATGATTTTTTTTTAATAGTCAAGGTATTTCTATTATAGTTTCATCATACTTTTTGTTTAGGTTTATTTTTTTTAAAATATTAACATGATTGAATGCATTGGTAGCTCATAAAAAAATACTCAGAAATTTGCACAATTAATTAAATATAATTGGATGCCCCTCCTTTTCCTGTGTTATCCAGCTGTGAGTTTTTTCCATATTCAAAAAGCCAAGGATCTTCCAGCTTTCCCTTTCCATAGAAAATTTACATGACTATATCTGTACCATGGGAAAAATAAAGGTAATACTGAGTTTGATTCATGCAATTTGTCAATGAAATTAAAATAAATGGAATCACTCTGATTTTTTGCATGTGTGTTGGGACTGTGGCAAACACAAGTCATGACAAGCACTGTAAATGATCTCTGTGGCCAGGAAGATGAAATTAAATTTTAGCAATTCTAGCCTGACCCAAAAAGCATTTTGCCCCCTTAGGGGAGATAGGAGTTATGTTGCTGTGCTTCATGGGTTTTTTTATAGGCTGAGGACTGGTTAGGCAGCATCCCTTGTAGACAGCAGAATGAAGGACAGTAAAAGTGATGCTCTGCTGCTTGGTCAGTGTGAAATACTGTGTGCTCACCGTAAGAGTGCTGTAGGAAACAAACACCCACACTGTCATATGATCTCCTGTTGGTGGCTGCGCTGTTTGTTTTACTCTTATGTAAAGGTAGCGTTGCTTCGGGTTGGTTTATGGTACCATTCCTCATGGCAGCAGTGGCACCAAGGAGCTGCAGTGCAGGTGGGGAAGGGTTTGGATGTGCCCTTTCTCCAAGGAGGATTGTAGTGCTGAGGAACTGTGGAGTGTCCTGGGGCCTGGGATTCTGGGGGAGCTCATCACAGTCTCAGCTTTCATTAGTGGTGTGATCACATCACTGGTTTTGTCCACAGGCCACTGGTGTGTCAATCATACCTGGATTTAAAACGCTGCATTAAACTTCTGTCTGCTTGTTGATGCTCATCTTTTCCCACTATTTCCATTGGCAGCTGTGTCAGAAGTTGTGGCAAAGGGAAATTTTAAAGAAGAGCAAAATTTGACCGGCCTTGAGGAGGCTACAGGACCTCTGTATAATTTCTTAAAAGACAAGATATTTAAAAAAAAATGCAATACCCTTTATTTTATTTTGACTTCTGCTCCTATTGCTCTAGCTCAGGGAACATTTTAATTTTGAACAATGACCATAACTTAGCGGATGTATCTGAACTCCTGTAAAGCAAAATATTTCTTGGAGAATAATTTTATGTCAGTTCAAAGACAGTTTATTAAATTCTATGCTATAACTATTATGGGCTTCAGAAAAGAAAAACGTAAAACATTTGTGAAATTAAAAAGTAGCTGTAGTTAGAACTGTGAGTTTAGTGACAACTGTTGTTTGCTCTAATATTGGTGAAATGTAGGCTGCTGCATCACTTGTGATGGGCAATTTCATTGTTATACAGACGCAAATCATGGCAGGATGTGATCATTCCTGGGATATGCTGACATATCCCAGATTGTGCATGACCACTGTTCTCAGCTGTAGTCTCTATTTGCAGTTTTTCTTGTAAATCAGGATTTATATCAAAGGCAGGCACTGCAGTCAGGTACAGTGATTTTTTTCACCTGGATTGTTGCATGCCCCTCAGTAAATTATAAATGCTCTAGGAAAACCTGCCTTAGCATGTCATTCCCATGTCAGTTTATTACAGGGTAGAGGGTAATTCTGACAGGCAGAATAGTGAAATTTAAGGTTTTGTTTGGCTTCTGTCATATTAGGATCTAATATTCATATGTTATGTGGTATGTTGCAGTTCTACTTTGCTCCTTTCCTCTCCTAATGTCAGAAAAAAAAATATATGCAGTAACCAGGGGGTTAAATTCCCACTCAACAGGCATATTTTGGGTTTCTGTAAGGGAGCTGTGAGTGGAGCTCAGTGCTTTGCAGTGGAGGGCAGCACTCCGTGACAGAAGCAAGCGTCCAAGGGAAACGTGGCTGGCAGCAGACATCTATGACGGGAATGAGACTTTATACCAGCACTTCCAGTTTCAGAGGGACCTCGCGTTTTCCAGCTGTTTACCCTTGAGATGTAAAATGGCAATTTGGCATAGGCTAACAGCCCGGTGTGATGTGAGCATCTGCGTAAAAGGCTGCACATATGGAGCATGCCCAGTGCTATGAACAGCCTGTTACCCCACCCCCAGCCAATCTAGGGAGAGATGAAATGAACTTTGCACTTGCAAATGTCACTGAATACATTTTGCACAGGATTTTAAAAGGTTCTTTTACAAGCACTATTTTTAACAGCTAAATCCGCCCCCCAAAAACAGAAGGGAAAAAGCCCTAGGTATTTTTCTGTGATCGATCTCAGTTTATGATCAGCTGAAGCATCTCTCACAATATTTCTGAAGCTGGTTTTGTTTTATGTTTTTATCACTGAAGTTGAGATTTTTGGAGGTGGTGTGGCTTTTTGGGAGTTTTTTTTTTAATTATTTTTTTTCTTTTTTCCTACTGGCATGAGAAAATTTGAGAATTTAATTGCAGTAGAATACTTGGAAACAGTGAGGCTGGAAGCTTGAAAGGTAGAGGGAAGAGAAGGAAGGCTCTCACAGCAGAGCATGGATAGGAAAGGAGCTGTGATTCTGCAGTGCTCAGTGTGCACATGTTTTATGAGATCAGTGCCGGGCGCTGCAGCTGCGGACAGTAACTGAGCTGTCTGGCTAATGAAGGCCACCTGGATCAGGCTTCTGAAAAGAGCCAAAGGAGGACGTCTGAAGAATTCTGATATCTGTGTAAGCCCTGTATTTTCCTTATCACCTTATATTGTATGTATTTCAGAGGGAGAAAAAAAAAAAAAGCAGTGAGGAGAAGACAGTTGTTTTTATTCTGATTGAATTACCAGAACTCTATTTTGTATGCAGGGAGATGCAGAGGGAAAGCAGAGCTGTCATTATTTATAGAGCTTTTCTGGCATTGTGGCTGCTTCCATTGTGGTGGTACAGGGACATGTGTTGAGTCCAGACAGATTTTATTAGTTGGAAGTTGATTTGTGGTCATTTGCATGTTTTGCTGAGGGGCAGAGATGGATACGAGCCATTTGCTGTTCTGATGGGGAAAGTGTGTCAGGTAAAGAGGGTGCTCTAAAATAAAAATTCATAGCAGAGGTTAAATCTCATAGCAGTGATATTGTGTAATGATAATTATTGATACTAAATTTGCATTTTGATTATAGAAGGTCTGTTTGCTTGCTATTTCTGTCACTGTTTAGAGTTCTAATTTTTATGGAGCCATCCTTGAAGCTGCTGTGTGTCCTTCAGCCCTGCACTGCACCAGTGCTGTAAGTCTCCAGAGAAACTGGCTCTGCTTGCTGAAAAGCACACAAATAAGAGTGCAGAGATAGGGCAGGAAATAAAACACTGGAGAAGACACCTGCACTTTTTGAAAGTTTCCAGAAGAAAACATTTACCTAGACATAATTTCTTCTAAGTGAATTTCCCTTTTGGGCAGTTGGTCTCTTGTCAGGGATGCAGAAGTAAGAGAAAAGGCAAAGTGTATAAACACTTCTATGTTTTTGGGTTTTTTTTTGTCTTTTTTTTTAAACATCCAAGGAACTTGTGGCATTATTTTTCTTTTTCTTCTGCAGGGTTCGGCGGACTCCTACACCAGCCGTCCATCTGATTCAGATGTATCTCTGGAAGAAGACAGGGAAGCAGTGCGGAGAGAGGCAGAGCGACAGGCCCAGGCACAGCTGGAAAAAGCCAAGGTAAGGTTTTGTTTCATGTTAGAAACTCATAAAATGTTCAGCTTTAAAGCGGGGGTTGAAACTAGATGATTTTTAAGATCCATTCTAACCCAAACCATTCCATGATTCTTTATCATCTTGTCCATTAGTGATAAAATGTTTTTAATGTGTTAACGTATAGATTAGATCTCTTATAAACATTCCAGACAGCAGTTGAAAATATATGCTCCATAATAAATCACTTAGAAACAGTTTTCTGTAATAGGCACTTGATTGACTCACATATTTCAGAACATTCTTATTTAAATCTGTGCATTTATTCTTTTATTAAATATAAGCATTTGTAGCACTATATAGGGTAAGTGCTATGACTTCTTACTGAAGATGTTTCTGAAAGTTTGCTCATGCATGGATTGCCAGGGCACTTAATGCTTTTACAGTGTCAAAAATCAGCCTTCAGACATTGTTTTTATCTCCCTTCAATGAGGGATCAGTCCCTACAAGTCATATGTAGATAGGGAGAATCTGTTACAAGGGCTTTTTTTTTTTCCTTAAGACTTCACTGACTTTCTTTACAGTTTGTGTGTTAAGTGACCCCATGAGTCATTTGCTGTAGGTCTTCCTTAAATTTCACCTCTCTCCATACTCTTGGCTGATAGTGACAATGTAGTAAGAAAACACTAAAGGGACTTTAGGTTTTTGCTGTGTGTTTATGTATTTTCCATGAGATGCATTTAAGACTTTGAAGGTTTTAGCAGTGAAGGTGATGGGCTTGTTTCCCTTTCATCTGTGCTGCATCTTTAAATAACACTGCACCTGTAAAAACTGTGCTCATCTTATTATCATTCATTTATCACTTAATTCCAGTTTTTCTTTTTTGTATGCTACCTGCCAGGTTTAAATGTATTACTGTTTTACAAAATCTGTTTTTTGTTCTGATATATTTAAATACACCATTGAGATTCCCCTTAGATCTACCTGATCTACATTTTTCCTTCACTCTCTGAATCCCCTCCTCCATTTTGCCTCATTTTTAAAAATTTTTTCTCTCCTTTCCATTTCCTATTCCATTTAATTCTCCACTGCCAGATGTACCTCTGCCCATTTATGCCACCTGTTTTACAAGTGGAAATCCGAAATCTGTGAGTCCAGATCACTGAGCTCTGTAGCTGATGGTGTGGTGAGGACCAGCTCTGTAAATAATACAGTGCTATAATGCACAAGCAGACATCTTTGTCAGGGCAGAAAACCTGAACAGGGAAGCCAAAAATGTTTTTTTTTTAAATGTAATTGTTAACTAATATTTAATAAGAGCTCCTACAGCAGCTTTTAAAAGAGCTGCTGAAATGTGCCAAGTGCAGGAGATGCTGAACATCTCTTTGAAGTTTGATGTTGCTTTTCTGGGATCAGTGTAGCAGAAACTCAACAGAAGCAGCTCACTGCTTCCCTTCAGCCTTTTATCTCAGAGATTGTTGATTGTAGTCAGGAGTTTCAGTTTTATCAGGGGTGGGTTTTGTTAGTTTGAGGGTTTTTTTTGCTCCTGGGAAAGATGATAAGGGCTGCCCTGAAATTCAGGTGAAGTTTTGAATTTTATCAGTAAATGCACAATCTTTAAAAGAAGAGTTGAAGTATAGTATCTTGCAGACTAATCAGGGTAGCAGTGCAGTACTTACTGCTGAACTGATGCATCCCTTAGCAATGAGTAAATCTATGAGAGTGTTGCTATGGGAATTTGGCTTACTGATGCTGGCTTGAATACATGGACAGCCCTTATGTAATATTCATGACCTCTAGCACAGCTGCCATTGTAGTTTGTAGAGGAACTGCTAGCAGACCTTTACTTCTAAAAGCTGTATTTCTATACATGAAACTCAATGTTCCCACTCCAGCTGGCATGAGATATAGTCCCTAGGTCTGACACCATATGAAACTGTAAGACAACTTGTGAACAGTCAAAGTAGTAAAGGCACTGCCAAAACCAACCTGCTGTAACAATGGTTATTCCACAGAAAACACAAAATTAGTTATTTATTTTTTTTTTCTTTTAAAACAGATTAAGGCTGGAATTAGATTAGCATTTTTGTTTCTCTAGTCAGATGTTAAAAGGCATTCCAGGATGTAGTGTATGGAAATAATTTTACATAGAGACTGTAGCAATCTAATATTTGGTCTAGTGCAATATTTAAATTAATACTATTAAATAAATATTATGTACAATTGGTGCCTATGTTTGAAATAAGTAGTTAAAAATGTCTTTAAATTAAGCCTAACTGCATAGCTGTAAAATATGAGAGGGTGTGTTTTCTTGCCTTTATTGGTGGTTCAGTCCTTCACCTCCCTGAAGTACAGTAAAATGAATGAAGCAGTAGCTGCTGGTGGTGCCTCCTGGCTGCTGTCAGCCCCCAGACCTGTTTGCCACAGGCTGCAGGTTTGCTGCAGGTTGCTTGCCTTTGCCCTGACCGACTTCCAGGCAGAGCCAAGTGACAGAGCTGCTTTAACTTTTGCCTTTTCTCATTGTGAGAGGAAGTGTTGATCCTTAATAAAATCATTACAAATGTATTTGTCACAGGAATTAAAGAGGGTGACACACATGAATAATGCAGTGGTGGAGGAAAGATGATAGTGAATTAAGGGTAGATAAAAAACTATTGAACTGTGTCATGAAGTTAATGAAAACAGTTAAATGGCATCCATTTTCTTTTATTACAGCTAGGGAAAACACCTAAAACTGAAGATAAAAATGTAGTGATAGAGAACACAATGCCAAATTGTTAGGACAATTTTAAGATTTTTAAATTTGGATTTTTATAGTGTCTAAGTGCTTGTGTGACATGAAGGCAGAATGTATCTCTGATACCTATCCAAACAGAAAATAAAAGCAAAAAGCTTGGAAGGAAATGTACATTCTGGCCACTTTTATTTATTCATTTATTCATTTATTTATTTAATACAAGCATTGCTTTGCTGGAAAATGGTTAAGCATATTTTGCTGACTCACTTTTGCATGTGACTTACTGTAAGGAAGGTGGGGCCAGGGGCGCATGTTCAGAGTCATCCAGGGACAGAAAATTAAAAGGCAGCTGATGAGGCTACCTGCAGGCCAGTGTCTACTCCTGAGGGAAACAGGTCTGAAATGAAGCTGTTAAGCTTGAAGTTGAGATGAAATGTTCTTGATTAGAATAGTTTAGCAATAAAAATGCAAAAACGCTGTGTTTTTTTTTTTTTTTTTTTTTGTGTAGTTTGGTTTTGGGGTTTTTTTTTGTTTTTGTTTTGTTTTTTGTTTTTTTGTTGCTTGGTTGGTTGGTTTTATGTAGGAAAAAAAATTCAAGGCATTGAGGATTTCCTCAGTGTTCTCACAGACCATAACATGTGCTAAGTTTAGGATAGAGAGGACCTGTGTTGTGATCAGGTAGTGTATGCTAATAATATACAAATCTAAGGGCTTCTGGTGGTATTTTGGTGAGTTTCCTATTTCCATGAAAACATGACTCTTCAGCATTGACAAGGCAAAAAAGAAAAAAAAAGACATTAGTTGTGTTTAGCACTGATAACTTAAAAGTTGTCATTTCTACAGTCAAAAATGCTTTTTGGTTGTTGAAGGATGATGATTCAAATAAATTATAGTAATTAAAGTGGGGTTTTTTTGGTCCATTCCTTGCAACTATTCAATTAAATATTCCTTGAAATATTGCACCAAATGAGAGGGATGAGATCAAAGGAAAACTGAAGTACAAGTAATAATAAGAGCCTTCAAATCCAGTGCTAATTGAGCTAAAGTTTGTACTTTAGAAATGGAAGTTTGTACTTTAGAAAGGGGACTTTGGAATTTTTGGCTTTCTCCAGTGCTGGTAAACTAAATTTAAATATTCCATTGATTTGTTTTGCCACAAGTACTTCATACATTTTGAATCTAGTTTTTTCTTTTTTTTTTTCTTCAGTCTCTTCAGATTTTTATATTTTGCTTTTTTTCTTCCCATGGCTTTAGAGCTCCTTATTCAGAAACAGTTTCAACAGAGATCTATAGAATATGTTCAGCATTTTAGAAAATTATTTTTTTCCCGTTATTTCTAGTACATTGGGTACTGAAAGTGCCAGTTAATAATTCAGGTTCTGTTTCTCACCTGGGACAGCTCTTTGTTCTCTGTTAAGGATTGTTCTCAACATCCTGTGGTCCTAAAACTTAAAACACTGTCAAAATCAGACCATAGCCTTCGAGAAGTAATTGTGTTCATAATAGAAAATCTCGATCACCCTTGACTCTGCTTTGTTTGCACTTCACCTGATGCTCCATTGCTAGCATCCTTTTAGGAGTTCATAAAAATTTAAGATATATGAGTTCTAGTTTTAAATGCTGTTAAAATAATTTTTGTGTTAAGATGGCAAACCACTGAAATTTTGATACTAAATGTCCCTTTTCTGGATCTGGCAATGATATAAGCTGTCACATTTTTCTTTTTTTGATGTCTGCTGTAGTAGTGGTGATGGCTTGTGACTGTGAGTAATAATGCAATGTCTTAAATGTAATGGATTGCCTCCATGCATGGTTTGGGGACCACGGCTTTGAAATGTGTAGCAGGCTGGGATAATGCCTACATAACTCTGCGAGGCTGAGGGCATGAAAAAGATTGTCAGATGTAATTATCCAGTGCAGTGTGCCAAGACTAGTTATTTGAGTATTTATTCACTCTCAGACAGGTTTCACAGCCTCAGAATGACCCTATGCTGCTAGCGGGCAGCTGCAAAGCTAGTTGAGGTATGACTACTGAAGCTGCAGTAGCATTTTTGACAGGCCAGAAGTGTCCATCTCCTTGATGTGCATCCTTATATTATGTCAGCTTGTTCCCTCATGGACATTCTTTCTGTTTTCTCTCAATTACCAGAACATCATGGTGCTGAACAGAACACAAAGCTATAGCAACACAGGATAGTACTGTTAGCTGTTGTGTGTGGTAATATCTTTGTCATTGTTTTCTTCTAATTTGCCCTTTTGTTTCAGAATATTTTCATTGCATGTAATAATTTAGATCACTAATGTGTGTTGTAGTTGCTGGGATCACGTGATAGCTGGCACAGAGGTCTAGCTGGAAAAAGAATGAGCTATGGATCCCAAAGTACAGGTGCAAATCTGGTTGTTGCTTAGCTGCAAGTGAGTTCTGCATTGCTGGATCTGCTCAAATTGGGTTACAGATATTATTTTTCTTCATTAATTGCTGCTGTTTTTTTCTTAGGAGTGTAACACTGGGGTGTAAAGCAGCTTCTTTTATACTGTTTGTGACCTGTAGGTTTTTTCATGTGTGTATTCATAGTCGATTTTGTCTTCACTTGAAGTGTATGTACTTGTTCTATACTAATGCCTTCTGTTATATCGGTTATTTCCCTGAACAGTTTATCCCTTCTTAATATTGGGCTGTGCTGTTGGGGGCTGGAATTCTTTCTTCCAGTAGGGTCTCACATAACCTGAAATCAAATGTCCCAGAGACAGTTCTGGCTCTCATTAGAAGACATCTGCCATCTCCCATTCATACCGTGATTAGAGTGATGAAATATGTGTCCTAAGTAGCATTTCTTCTTCTGTTTCTTGGGTTTCAGTAGAAAAAAACAAGTGCAGGGATATTAACACAGTCTACATTTATATGCCTAGCTGTAGATACTTTAGTATCCTGGCTTTTTTCACATAATAAGGAAAAGAGATAAATTTTCCCCAAGGAATGGACACAATACTGAGACAGCATTTTGAAGTTCTGAGGACAGTCACAGCTCTTCTGCCTGCTCTTTCACCTGCTGCTTTCACAAGAGCCTGCTCCCTTGGTGAGATGTCTTTGTTCTGACTTGTTCTGTGTGGTTACATTACCACATAAAGGGCAGTAGTGCCAGTGGTACTTTGTGTAAAACTAAGTAACTTCTTCATTAAGAGCAGTGTGAAAGAAGTTTTTTAGCTAAAGTAGGTATTGTAAGCCAGGTGCAAACATCCTGAAAACCTGGTGAAAACCTGGATGTTTTTCTGCTCCTTGTCCCACAGGTCTCTGGCAGGCTGGTACTGCACAGGTCACAGCAGAGATTCCTGAACCCTAATGTGCCTGCATCCCTGCTGTGGCTGCTGAATTAAGCTGCAGATAAAGTGTGCTCAGGCCAGCCCTCCCTGTGGCTTGGGGATGGTGACTGATGTGTCTGTGTAGATGTCAGATGCTCATGTGGGGGTCAGCAGAAGCTGCTGAGTGTCATGGGAACCATATGGGAGGATGAGAAGTGGCCTTGGGGATGTTCTCTGTGACTGGGTGGGGAGGGGGGTGTGAGTGTGGAATGGGAAAGCAGTAATTATGTCTTTGAAGGCTACTCAGGCTGGTACAGTGGTGAGCAGTTTCACTGCTATCAGATAGAGGTAGATGCTGCTGCTTGCTCTAAGCAAAGTAACTTGCATTTAAGACATGTATGATCCAGCTCCTTAACTTTCTTTAGGTTTATAAGGTCTGGTTTACTTTTTCCAACATCCAAGACTGTAATGTCATCCAAGACAGTGTAATCCAGAACTTCATTTTTATCAGCAGCTGTTCTACCTATCAGATGTTTTAATGGTTAACATAGGATTTTTCTACTTAAAAGGAAGAATGATTCAAATGTAGAGGGGTGGTAAGATTTCAGGGCATGAACCATTGTTAAAAGTACCTACAGTGTGTGTGATGTTTGAATATAAATGTCTGTGGTTCTGGAGCTGTGACCCTGAGATCAGTTCAGTTGGTCAGAGCATGGTGCTAATAATGGGCTATTTACTTAAGATCCTTGTGGGTCCCTTCCAACTCTGAACATCCTACGAGTCTGTAAACAGGAGCATAAAGGAATTGTTAAAAGAAGACATGCACATGCAATTGTATCTGTGTGGGCTTGTACATGTATATGTATGCTTTATATATATCCATATACACATCCCTATGAATATGTGAATATACCTTTATGGCTGCATGGTAGATAACTATCACTGGTGACTTGAACTGGCCGTTTATAGTCTATAGCTGTACAGCTTCCTGTTATGAAATGGTTGGTTTGTATGGGAGGAGGACTGTTGTACCAAAGTATTAACTTGGGCAAAAATGCAAAGGTTTTGTTGGAGAACGAAGGTAATCCTGTGATCAGAGCTGGTAGTGGACAGTCATGGGGATTTTGAGTTGGAGTAAGGATTTCTGTGCAGGCAACGGGTGTCTTGCCTTGCAGAGATGCCCCAGTCCACATTGACACACGTGATGTGGCAAAGTGCCTTGGAGAAAACTTGTTTGGACAACAAAGCCCTGTGCTTTCTGCTTCCTGTGCTGAGGGGACTATTTTCCAGCCAGTTCAGGAGCTAACCTGATTTCTGTTGGAGCAGACACCTGGCTCATGTGTATTATTATGCAGGGAAGTACTTGTCATCTGCAGTGAAAACAAACCTCCAGACAGTCCTTGAATCCTTGGCAAAGATCTGAATCCCTTTCTTTCTCTCTAACCCAACCTCCCCAAAAAATAGGAATAAGAAAAAACCCACAAGTAGCTATAGTTTTGGCTATATATATAAAATCAGGAATAAAAGAAAGGAAGCTTCAAAAATAATCTCTTTTTTTCATCATAATTGCAACTTGTTTTATAAAATTACGTGCAAGATGCCAAGGAGTTCTAAGTATAGGTAGCATTAAAGTGCTTTGATACAAAATTAGACTGACATTAAATGCCAATACTAAAGTGTTTCCTTTGGAAAATTTAATATTAGTTACATAAACTAGTCACTGGTTGTGTAAAACTTAAAAAAAGTCAGTAGGAACTCAAAGTAATACTGTATTACCTGGGCAAAGGATACTCTGTGTTCCCACGTTGGGAACGTTTTAAGTGCAAAACTCAGCTTGAAATATGAAGAGTGTCTAGATTCTGCATAATTCAGAGTACTAGAGAAATTATTTTAAAATTAAGATTTGGAGAGATCTCACTGATGCTTTTCTGCTTGCATTCTGGATATGTTCTGGGTATTTTCTGGATGTGTTCCTGCCATCTTTTTGTCTATATTCTCTGTAAAGCCAGTGCATATCCCAGAGCATTCGTAACATTCACGTGTGGACCCTGCAGAAAGCTCTGAACACTTCTTCTGTATATTAACCACCAATCCTGCTTTGGCATTTTCCTCCAGGATTTCATAACCACATGGGTTGTATTCCCAAATTAAATACAATAAACACTCTGTTTTATACTCCTAAAATAATCAGTCCTGAGGTAAAATGTATATACTGAGATGCATTTTAGGCTGCCACAAAACATCAAAGATTAAAGAGAGATTTATCCTTTGTGAAAGTGTAGATAACCATTTTACCTTTCTCCTTTCATTTTTGTCATGGGAATGTTGCCAATGGGCTTTAGCACTGCAACTTTCACAACTACCTAGTTTTATTTTTACTTACTTGATAGAAAAAAGTCAACTCTAATAACAAGTAAGCAACCAAGCAAATGCTTTCATTGAATCTGATATGAAATCTTAACATCTAAGTTTCAATTGGTATTCTCTAGCTTTAGATGAGATAGTAATCACTGAAATATTACTTCTTGGAGATGCTTTTTAAAATGCCTTCTTCCTCTTGCTAGATAGCTACAGGGTGACATTTAAATCCTATTATATTGTTAGCAAAACCTGCAGACGGTATCTGTTTTAAAAAATGATTCAATGTCAAGCAGTACAATGATGCAGAAAATTCAGGTTAATATTGTTTTTCCCTTTTTTTTTTTTACTATCTCCAGCTTTACTTTTCTCAATATTCGCCCTGGCCAGATTTGGACAATTTTAGCATACTGTAATGGTTACATTAATTTTTAGGTTATTCAAGTGGTTCCCTGTCATAACTGACATTAAAATAAGAACTTCTCATTCAATTATTCTTTGAAGTGAGACTTCTTCCTCTTGCTTGTTTGTATGTAAATAATGTGAGTTAAATATATGTTCACAAGATTGCCCTTTAATATAATTTTGGAAATCTTATCTTATAAGTTATATATTTTCAAGCTGAATTGTTGTTTACATCTAGAATACAGAATCTAGTTTGAACACTGATGATTTATTTTCAGTATTTCGAACAAATCTGTGTTTGACAGGTATGGAAAGCAGGGATGCATCCCATGGTTTGAGTTTTGTTGTGCAAATATAATTGTGTTTTTGAACTGCAGTGACTGAAGGAAAAGCCAAGGGAAAAAACAACTTGGAAGATGAAGGATCAGACTGCAGCTGCTTTGATTATTTTGACTGGAGATGTCAGATTGTTAGTGACAGAAGAGATGCTCCTTCTGCTTTTTGGCTCTATCCATTTGGACAATTACTTAAAAATTAATTTTAAACATTTTTTGGATTGTAATATTTCATTTGGGGTAAAACGTGAACACAAAGCATTGGGGGTTATTCTGTGTACCTATCACCTCTGTCTGTCAAAAGAGAAACACTTCCTCACTGAAGTGAAAATGAGAAGTTCTGGGAACCTGCCATCTTATAAATCAGCTGTGCACATTGCTTTTAATAATCAGCAGTAATAAATGGCAGGAATTGGAAAGGAAAATCTATTTCTGGCTTTCAGAAGCAGTCGTATTACAGATGAACCTATCCTTCCCAGAGGAGCTATAAGGGGATGTGTGCTACATTTATCCCAGCTCTCTCCTTATTTTGACCCTTTTATTCCCTTTTTGCAACAAGGCATTTGGTTCACTCACAAAACACACGTTTCCTTGCATTCTGCCCTGGTGTTTCCTGGTAGTTTAATCCAATTGAGATATAACACAGGTCCACCATGGAAGTGCTTAACTGTGCTGCCTTTATAGTAGCCCTGGCATGTTCAGTGGACTTGGTCTGCTGGGGTTGAGCGTGGGCCTGCCTCATCCAGCTGCCTTCCAAGAGCTTGAGTTGCCTTCTGCAGGCACGGGGACGTGAGGAAGAGGAGTGTTTTCTGTACCTGTCCCCACTCACCTGGCAGTCACCTGGGGGACCCCAAGAACTCCAGCAGCCTGTGCCAAAGGAGATGGGTGCTTTCCTCTGGTAAGGTGAAGGAAGACACAGTTGTGCTGGTGTATATGGCTGTGTACATATGAACTCTAATTGAAACCCTTAGTTTTTCCTCAGAAAGGAAGAGGTTCCTTACTCGTAGATTTAAACTCAGCATAAAATTGCCAGGTTAAATCACCTTGCGTAATCCATATCTTCCCTGTTTGCCTTCCAAGAGCTTGTCTTGGCATTGTGCTCAGTTCTGGGTAAAATCTCCAAGGCAGGCTTTCAGTCCAGGAGCTTCTCTTGGAAGCCCATGATTACAGTAGAGGCCTGGGGACAAGGGGAGGTTAGGAAAGGATAAAGGGGCAAAAGTGGAAAGGAATTTGGAATTCTGGGAAGGAATAGACACTGTGTGGATCGACTCACACAGCCTTGTTATGTGATTCAGCTTGAAGAAAATCCAATGGGAAGGATAAACAGGGAGCTGTTGTTGAGTTGGCATTCTTGAGCAGGTTTGAAAGATTCAACTTCTGCCTTGTATTTCTCAGACTGGACAGTATTTCCTTCGCACACGTTGACTGTGCTGTGTCTCTCTGGCAGTGCAGTTTCATGGCAGTGCCTTTGGCTCCAAGCATTGTTTGGAGAAGTTTCCATCTGCAGCTGCTCAGTTCATTTGTTTCAGGAGGGTAATTTTGAAGCCAGCTTAGTTCGGCCCAGTGTGCATGGTGCAGCAGTGGTGTGCTGTAGTATGGGAAGTGTTCCAAACCACAAGGCTGGAAAGGTGAGCTGAAAAGCATACTTTTCAGCTGAGAAATCCACCTTCTCCTGTGTGAGTTAGGATCTTGCTCTTAACCTGCTGCTGATCACAGTTTCTGGTACAGCAGCACATGCTGCTGGGTGTTTGTTTACCAGCTGCAGTGAATTGATTACTGTTAAGGACTTTCCTTCAGAAGATGTCTGATGTGAACAGGGACATGGTTACACACTTGCTGCTTAATTCCAGGAAAATGCACAAGACGTAAAAGGTCATAAAGTAATGTACCTGCTTTATCTGCTTCATTCTGTTATTAATGGACAAGGTCTTACTATGGTCTCAAAAAATGTTTCACTGTTTCTTCCTGAATGCCCTTGCAAACCCAGTAAAAATTTTGTCTAATTAAGTCTGGTGGATAGCTGTATTCCAACAGTCAGAAGTAAAACTACATTTTCTCCTTCAACTTCAGTGTATGTTGCAACAGTTTCACTCTATTCATGAGCAATAGGCTCTCTGCTGTTTCTGCAGGACTGTTACACACTAAGACGGGAATGAAGACAACCATAATTCAACAGCTGGAACATGCCATCCTACATGCATCTTTCATGTCATCACAAGGATAGTTTTAATAGCTTCTTCTGAATTTTGTTCACACTGGGCTCTTGAAGCTATGTTCATTAATTCTAGACACCATGAATGTCTGCTCTTGTACATGACTTCCTACAGAGTCTTCCTGGGTGTTTTAATGCTGACTTGAAGTTCTTACCACAGTGATCTGGTGACATGAAAGACCCCCTACACTACATGTAATAAACCATACCCACTCTTTCTTGAGAGCCTGGAATTGCAGAGATGAAAGGCCACTAAATGTGCCATAGCTGTATCTGTTTCTCAGATGTTTATATGAAACTAAAATTCATCATATATGTATCAGTAGTGTAAATTTTATTGTCAACACAGAGACACTTCTTCTTTTGAAAAACTATAAAAAAAGATGCGTAACTGACACTGTCAAGTTTATGCATCTATACAAACCAAAATAACTTAGAGTCCTAAATTCATTTATTTGAAGTGATACATAAAGCATGTATTTGTTTTGTGAGATAGTTCATTTAGGTGCTCATACAGAGTATTCAGTGTCAATACTGCTATGATATCTGTTCAGATTCTGTTTATCTTTATAGCACCAAGCTCTAAATATAATAAAAGAATACTATGTGAGGTCTTAAAAAAAGCCAAAAAAGTGCCAAAAAACAGAAAAAGAAGTGGTGCTTTTCATCAATAAACTCATTTCTTTTTAGGAATTTCTATAAACCACAGGTAACACAGGAACCACCATGTCAAAACCCACAAACAATTTTCTTCTCTGTTAAAACTATTTGTTTTGTGTTGAATAGGTTAGGCAGAAGTAAAAGATATCAGTGACAAAGTACACATAAGGATTTATGTGGTATTAATGCAGCAGGAAAAAAATTCATGTACTGATCCCTCTTCCAATCCAGGTCTAAGAAATATCTAAGCATTTGAAAGTTATATGGGAGATCCAGGTTGGATACTATTATTCTTGATTTATATCAAGGAATAATTTCTTTTGCTCCAGTTTTTTTTCTTTCAGTCTTCTTATGAACCCAACCTGAAAGTTTGGATGGTGATAAAAATGGAAGAAGGTCTTATAAAATCAGTTAAATCTAGTAATGCATTTCTTCAGTGAACAAATTCTGAATGGAAACAGAAGATAATATCATATTTTGGGACAGTTCAGAACGTACTGTTTGAATTTAAGTTTTAAATTAAGCAGTTAATCAGGGTCTAAGAGCACACGTTTGTATTGTTTAAGGAATATAAATTTAATTGATCAATCTCGTTAAATGTATAGATTTTCAGAGAGTCAAAATACATTTTTTATAGAGTCTTTTCAAATTTTTGTAGAATTCTAAACGTTAAAAAAATATTTTTTACTTCTCATTATTGTAGATTTTTTGCTTAAATAAAATCTCCCTAAGTTATTTTCTAATAGCTTTTTCAGTACATTCAATATTTTTGTGCCTTTCATTCTTCACATTTTATATATAAAGTTTGAAATTTTTTAGTAAAGTACGAGGTTTTTGATGCAGGAAAAGGAAAATAAATTGTTGAAGACTCAGCAAATTAAGTGTGTTATTTCTTCTAGCAAACGGTGAATAGCTTCTGTGTGTTGCTTTAGCTACTCTGAGGACAGAAACAGCTTTAGCAAATATTGGGCTCTGTGTGAAATCAGTATCTAGTATGCATGTGAGAGAAACGTTATGCAGAGGTGGGGGATGCACATGTACTTGCATAACACAGTCAAATTTAGCAGTTGAATAACACCCAAAGAAATTTCATGCTGGAGAGTAAGGCTTCTCTAATTAGCTGTGAAAGACCAAATAATGGGTGCTAAATACTTTATTATAGCAGTAAAAACCTCTGGTGTAAAGCTTCCAACACTATCATATGTAAGGAGCTGCTGGGTGTGGTGGTCAGTGGTGTTGCAGAAAACAAAGTTAAAAGCATCATAGTAAACCACTGCTTGTGGTTGACTGCACATTGCCTGAGGCACTCTGTATTTGTAGAAAGTTATTTCATTTTGGAAGGAGGCACAGAAAATAAAATCTCTCAAATCCTTTTTAAGCATTCTGCAGATGTTTTTGATGCTTTTGTTCACTTCTGAATCCAAACACACACTTCCTCACTGTGCCTCCTCCAGAATGGCCAACAGAAGCTTCAACACCAGGTTCTCCTCCTCCAGTCCGCTGTTAGAGGTAGAAAACATTTAAATTGCTTCCACTCCCTGACCAGTGGCTCAAACATTCCACATCCTTGCTAAAAGCCAACTCAGGCTGGCATGGAAAGTGAAATGGTGCTGAAATCCATAATGACACTGTCTTGCTCCCAGTATCTGATTTGAGGCCTGGTTTTAGCCCCATTAAAGGGTGAATTTCTTGGATCAGCCTCATTACAAAAAAAATAAAAATCCAATATATCTATTTAGTAACACATGCACCACATTTAAATTATTAATTCCTCTCAGGGCCAAATTAGATAAGTATATTTTAATGTCATTCTAGAACTTAAAAGGAAAAAAAAAAGTGTTATGTATTAAATGGACCCTAAATCTCTCCTACTTCTTTTAAGCTGATAGGAGGTAAACTGCATATGCAGAAATCCAGTTGTTATCAACATTTGGTTACTGTTGAATCTTTAAATTGAAATATGAATTCTGCATTCAAGTTGTGGCTTAGTCATTATATTTAGCCTAGTTAAAGTAGAAGTTAGCAGATAGGCTTTTAAATTTTTTAAAAAAATTACTCTGATCAGTTTAGAATGTCTATCAAGGCAGGCACTTAGTACATGTATAATGTATGTATGCAAACAGGAGATACAGGTAAAAAAATGAGCCTGCACTGACTGTGAAAGAAGTCTGTTTGTAAGTAGGCTGAAGAGAATTTCTCCATGTTAGTGAAAGAAAGTCTTTCAACTTTAAGTGAAAATGTAGTCCATAAAGTTAAGTGCTTTTATCCCAGTTACTTGAAGAAAGACATGAATCATCAACTAAATAAAGTTTACATTTTAAAAAAGAACATGTTCCAATATTCTAAATATGCTGTATTTAAACATGTTTCTAAGCAGAATTAATTTACAGTTATTTATGTTTCCTGTTGGACTACACTAATCAGTTAGTGATGTAAAAATTAACAATTTATTATAGATGAATGCTGCAATCCAGCTCTCTTGCTGGGATAGCTATTATGTGACTGCATAGCGAGAATGTTGGCTGAAAGTAATTGAAAATGTGCATAATGCCATGTCTGAAGGTCATTATGAATTAGGGCTCAATTTCATTATTAAAATACCCTTGTGAGTACGTTGTTAAAGACTTCTGCTTCGCTTCATAAATAATTAGTACACGACATATGATCCAGGGCCATTTGTCTCACCTCTGTATTTCTCAAAAAGGTACTTTATAGAGTGAATGTCTACTTTATATTTAGATGTAAGTTGACTAGTCCTGATTTCCTCAAATGCAAGGTTTTTCTAGATTTCATTAGAATGGATGATTGCGTCCAAATCAACACCTTGTAGGACAACTAAAACAGCTCTGGCTGGTGCTGGCTTTACCCTCATTTTTCTCAATTTCTCTTTATATTTTACCTGGCATCTTACTCTCCTTGGATTTCTAATTCTTTCCCCTTTTCCTCAGCTTCTCCTCGTTAGTCATGATGATGAGGTGTCCAGCCCCTGATCAGCCTGCTCCTTTCCTTCCTGCTTGGCTGAAGCATCTCTGCCAGCAGATAGTGCTGCAGGGGATGAGAAGGGGCTGGGAGCTGCTGCCTGTCATGTGGGAAGATGAGGCACCAGCATCACAGTGAGAAAGTGTCATTCTTGGAAATCTTGAAAGCTTCCTCTTGATTAAAGAGGAGAGATGAAATTATAAGGGGAAGGCTAAGACTTGCTTTGCAGAAATTCCTTCATCACCAGTAGTTGGCTCCTCAGCTGTGGAAATAAAACCAACTGTGTAGACAGCACACATCAGCTTTCCTGAATTGTCTAATCTAGTTGCTGGTGTCTTTCTGAACTGTCTTCATTCACATCTTTGCCAAGCAATTAGCAAGTTCAGTAAAATTCTAAATGCCAGAATTAAACTGACTTGAGGGAGAGCAGGAAACTTTCTCCTTTTCACCAGCAGTGAGAAAAAGGATTGTTAAATGTGGGAATTCTTTCCAAACGCACACTTGTATGATTTCCTTACAGTTCTTTGGTGGGTTAGTTTTTTTGTATTCTCATCGGGAATAGAGCATTTAATCCCTTCCATTTCCTTTTTAGTATGTTGGTTTGGTTTTGGTTTTTTTAAGAAGTTAGTTGACTTTTTTAATAATCGTATAATGTGTCATTTTTCCTCTCCTATAAAGCAATCACTAGTCCTCAGAATGAGAGTAGTATTGCTATTGCTGTTTGGTTCCATGTTTCTTTGTTGGCTTCCTTAATGCTGAAACTTTTCTTCCTGTCCAGTTTGTGTGTTGTGATTGCAAAGACTGTGAGGTATGTGCAATATTGGTAAATGCAGTAGTCTGGTCCATTAAATGTCTATCAAATAGAATAAGACATCTCTGTAGTTAATGCATTTTTAATTACTGTGTTCTATTTGTCTGATGGAAAAACACCAGCAAGTTGACACTTCTGATGTTAAAAGTGTGGTTTATGGTTGCAAATAATGCCATCACATTCATCTCTGTTGCATTTGCTTTCCTCACAGTCAGTTTCCTTTGCCGAGCTTCCTTTGCTTATGTTTCTTTGTGATGGAGGAATGCTGTCTTTCCATAGCAGAGAAAGTGCAATGGTTGCAAATCTAATGAAACGTGAGGTATTAAACTGTTCATGCATCAAGAATATTTTTATCCTTTCAAGATTACTGAGTAACAGTGAGAAATGTTTAATGTCTTCACACCCTATTTATTGGTTGGATCTGAGTTTTCCAAGGTACTGCTTTCCTTCACTCTAGCCACCAAGTATATATTTTGCATGATCACATGGTGGTTGGCACCAGATTGCAGATCAGGAGCACCCTGAAAGGACTGTTCACTGTTCTGTGGCAGAGAATTTGCAAACATTAATCTGGGAGGGACTCTGATTTTATAGCCCCCAGGATTATAAATGGAAAGGATACTCTTGAATTCCAGATGTGGCTCTAACTTTATTCTTCTGTTTGGGAACATTTGGTACTTTCAAAGGCTAAAACCAGCTCTTGGCAGTGTAAAACTGAACAATATTTAACCCAAAAGATTCCTCTTTTCCTTACCAGATGTATGAGCATGCAAATGAGAGAAAAAAATCAATGTCTAAATCTGATTCATAAGATCTATAGTCCTGTATAGGCAGAATATTTTACAAGTTTTACCTTATGGTATTGCTTAGTTTGAAAAATAGGGAAACCAAGGAGAAGGTTAGCTGCAATATGAGCTTGGGAAAAAAAATCAGCATTTCAGACTTAATTTTTATAAAAGAAAACAGAATAAAGGTACAGCTTATGTGACATAGGAATGGTTGTGTCTGTGCCTGGTGCATTAGGTTTATTTTTGCATCTATACTATGCTTTAAAAAGTATAAAAAGTAGAATTTTAATAATTAGCCTACATTTGTACAAATAATTTTTTTTCTCTATACAACAGAAAAACATAAGTATAACCCCAGTGAACTCTGGTTTTGGTTTATTTATTAATTGTAGTAATAAAAAAAAGTTAATATATTTGTGATTTTTGAAAGGAGAAGAATGAAGATAGGAGAAATATGATACTAAAGATATTTGGCTGGATGCTTCTTTGACATTTTTGAAGCAAAAATGTGAGTGATGTGGAAAAGGAACCATGATTAAGTACTGTCTATTCATCCAGCTAAGTTTTTGGGGTTTTTTTAATATTTTTAGATATTTTTTGAGGAGGCAGAAACCTTTAAGCTTTTTCTGTTGTAATTGGTAGGGAAAATGAGCCAAATTCTGCATTTAGCTTATAAACATCAGCATGTTTGATTTGAGGAGATTGAAGTCTTGGGAGAAGTTTTGTTGAATCATTACGAGGATTTGACTCATAAAAGGAATGGATGAAAGCAAGCTCTTTATATGGAAAGCCAGGAATTTATTGCTAATTTAATCAAAGAACTATGGTTATTCCAATTTAAGTAGTTTAGAATTATATGCAGTTTAAAGGATATACACACAAACTTTCCAAAATTTTCCTTTTTTACCTCTGCACCACTGGGTCCTAGGGTCAGTGGCAGCTGTGATTCGGCTTCAGGGAGTCATCACAGCATCCTTACTGGTAGTTTCTTCCTCTTCCATGTGACATCCATCATGAATTGTTCTTACCTGTCTGTCACCATGCTCTGGGGCTTGTGCTGGGCTTTAATTCTCCATTTCAGCTATTGCTGCTGAGTGTGGTGTGTTTTACTTATGCTAAGGGTTCTTTGTTCTCTTTTTATGCACTAATACTGTTTTTACACAGTGCCTGAATTGGGCTCATTTAATGGCCAGTCTTAGAACACTGTGCAGGTTGCTTTTAGCCCTTGGGCCCTTTATTGTAGGGACACAGAGAGTCCACTCCACACATTTGTTATTCCTGTCATATTTCCAGTAGGTGTTACACAACACAGTTGTACAGAGCAAAGCAAAAGGCAAAGCAAAGTGTGTGCTGATTACTGGGACTTAGATAATTTCTGATAGGAGCAAGTCTTCTGGCAGGGAAGCACAAGACCCTCGGATCTGTGGTGTTAATTTAACAGTAAGCTTGTGGTCTGTCACAAGAGGCAGTGACATTTTATTTCTTTGTCTGCAAGGCCTGCAGAATGTTGATGTTTATATGCTCCTTCATTTGCAGCTGGCACTTCTTGCATCTTTTCCTGTGAGCCTTTGAAAGATTTGCAGAGATACTGGAGAGGCACCATGACAGCACCGAGGGCTGAGGGGCTGGGTAGAGTTTTACTCAGTTAATACACAGTTAGCAGGAGAAGCGAGAGGGGATGTAGTAAGAGTTTAAGATTAACATCAAAAATAATATTTTTTAAGTGTGTTCCCAAGTTTCTGAGCCTTTAGGCAACATTTGGGAAGTATTTTCAAGACTTCTTTTACCTTCGTAATGATTAGAGTATAAGCCTTTTTAATTTTTGTAATGACAGTTTGTATTGTAACTGAATTACTAAATTTTAAAAACATGGATTTAAGGAGTAAGAACCAAATAATGCAAGACTTAAAAATTAAAATCTATGCATATTGGCTATTTGCTCGCTTTCGTAAAGTCATTAACTAATTGGGAGGGGAAAAAAGTGAATGCGCCTTTTTGTTTTACCTTTGAAAACTGTCTCCTACTGCATATGGCCATCTGTGCACATCTGCTTCTACAGTTCACATCTTCTTTTCTGAATAACTCCAGCAAGTAACTTAGATAGTCCAGTACATTACTGCCTTCATGATTTCAAGGTTTCTGGGAATTAATGGAAACAGTGACAACAGGTGAAGTGTGATTAGTGACATTTAGAACGTTGATAGTATCTATTTCAATTTTTTTTTTTGTGCAAAGACTATACGGAGCCTCATTTTATTTTTTTTTTCTTTCTGAAACAAATTTTTATCTCTGAAAACATTCTAGAATACATCTTTAAAAGAGGTAAATGCCCAGAAAGGAGACTTCCATTTATCAAGAAGAAAATGAAAATGAGTTTTGTGTTTGCTTTCCAGTTGGGAGTTTGCTCTCCAGTTGTGAGCAGCTTTTAGCACTGTCTGTCCAAAAATTTCTTCAAAATTTGTATGGAAAGGCTTACAGAAAAGCCATATAGCATGTAGATTTAGTCACTGCTGTCAAATTTCTATATTTAATCAAGAGTTATTGTAGAAATACTCCTTTAAAAGTAATAACAGTGTCACATGAGGATTATCTCAGAGGACTGCTTGTATCTCTTATGGTTATGACCTAAATTATCTATAGTTAGAGCACATCACAGATCTGAATACCTGTGACTTCACATTTTGTACTGTGAACTTCAAGGTTTAGTCAGTCATGAGTGCATGAAGGTAGCAGTATAAGCTTTTTATTGTGGCCTTTTAGATCTGTGCAGCATTTTTCCATGGTAAAATGCTCTCAGTTTTTAAGCTGGTTACACATCAGAGGAAGAACAAAGAAAAACTAATTGCAATGGTATTAGTCTATTCATGCTCACATGCATTATTCTTGTAAGAATTTACTGTGCTGGTAATTTTGTATTTTTAAAGAAGAGACTCACCATTTCCTCCTTGAAAGATGTGTTTGTTACTCAGGATTTCTGTCTTGCCAACTTCTCATTTGAGACTGGTTTTTCAATGTGATATTCTTTGCACTTGGAAGTTATATTTGTGATTTCTTAATTACCCTTTGTGATGCTTGGTCATTTTTTTTGTCCAGACTAATGTCAAATGAAAGGCAATTTATGATTATTGCATAAAAATAATGGCCTTCACAATTGATAGGTTTATCATATTATTTGCAAAGATTACTAATGGAAGTAACATCATTGAATGGAGGACAGTAGCCCTGCTAAATGAGAATTGATCATGTAGTCATATATTTGGATAGCTAATTGAAATTCAAGAATCTTGTATTAAATGCAAAATTATTACTGGTAAATTAATGCAATGAAAAAGAGATGTTTTCTCGTTTGAGTACTCTCGTTTCATTATCACATAAAGCATATTTTTATTTTAAATTAGCAATAAATGTTATTTCAAACAGCTGGTTTATCACACTTTGAAAATAGTCAATTAGTTATTTATGTTCTCCTGTCCTGAGAGTACCTTAGAGAATACTTCAGAATTGAATGTTACCCTATAGACTATTGTACGTTAATGAATTGTGCTTCCAGTTGTTCTGGAACCTTCTGACAGATATAAAAATTGTCTCCCAGGATATCTCAGGGGCAAAATTGAACATTTGACTCCTTACAGGTTTAGATAAAACTACTGCAAAAGTCTTGAGAAGATTAACTTTCTCTGAAATATAATAATTTCTGGAAAGTGATTGTTATTACTTCTTACATAACTTAAGTGATTCTTTCACTTTTCTAAAAATAATTTGCTAATAATTTGATTCAAACCTATGACTTTCTAATCCAAATCAGTTTTTAAGCATCTTTGGGGGGCAAGAAGTCTGCAACTTTGGATCAGTAGAGCTTAGTTACAATTTGGTAAACAAAATAAAAATCTAGAGCCTGTTGCGCAATTTCATTTTTTATGTTAGAGAAAATTTGTAATAGAAAACTGGTCAAAAGGCAGGGCAAAAAGGCTGAAGATCAGTTATTCATGGGCTGCTTATACAATCAGTAGGTAGTAAATTGCATTTCTCCTAAGTTTTAATAAAATATCTGCTTCACAATAGCCCTAAACTGTCTTGTTGAGAAAGATCCTGCATAGTATTTTCTTGAATAATTCAACAATGCACATACTATGTGTTCAATGTTGTATTTTAGCTGAATTATGCAGGAGGTTGGGGAGTGTTGTGCCAGAGCAGAGGCAGACGGCTCCCAGGAGGCTGAGCAAGCGCAGCTCCAGGAGCCACTGCCCTGGGGACACGATGGCAAAGCAGCACCAGGGACAGCCACCCTGTCCCTTGGGGCAGCAACTGCCTGTGCCCAAGGGAGCTGTGCTTCCTCCTTCCTCACCCTGCCATGTCACTATTCATGAGCTCCAGTGAATTCAATAAGGATTCAACACCTTGAGTTTTGGTCAACACAAATATACGGAGATTCATCAGGGTTTCTTACTTGTGTTTTTCACTTAAGTAATTTGTTGTCATGGTGTGCTGTGCTGTTCATTCTTCCTTGGACATGACTGTGGAAAATGGCCATGCTTCAGTACACTTTAAGAGGAAGGGTTTGTCAGATATTACCTTGCTAAAGGCAGGTGTAAAACCAAGACTGATCCTGCTCATTGTAACTTACCAGAGAACCACATTAACTTCTGAGTTAACTGAGCAAACTGAGTTTGTTGTGTAACATTGGCAGGTTGTCCCAACACTTCAACCATAAAATACTAGCTCAACAAATGCTCTTAACTTCCATCCTCTCAGAAACCAGGGAGCCAGGAGGGAGCAGGGATATGATACTGAATGGAAAGCAGCAACTGGTGGCGGCACTGCAGTGATCAGTGAGATTTCTGAGGAACAGGGAGTGCAGCCAGGTTGGAAAGGCTGAAGCTGGACAGTGGAAAGGGATCGGGTTTTTTTTTCCCTGTACAGCCTGTTAGCAAGGGGCGGAACAGAGGTTTGGGCTGCAGCTTTGCACTAACTTGGAGGAATTGGGTTAGGAGCCTGTTGGGAACTTCTCTAAATTGCAAAAAGGTCTGTGAGGGCCAGGAGAATGCCTATAGTTAAAGATGGAGAGATCCTGGATGTCCTGGTGGAAAGAGGGAAGATATTCTGGTTTAAGGGCTACAGTATTCTTTTCAAGCACAAGAACTAGTGAAGTTTATAAGAGTGGCAGATCTGAACTGGCATGTCTTCATTGCCACCTACATTTCTGTCCTCTGGCTGGGAGCACAGTTACCCTGTATTGTATGTTGCCTGTAAAGGTGACAGAAAAATTGCACGTCTTTTGTTGTACATGTTAAAAAAAAAAGTGTATACTGTGATGTTAAGATATTGTAATTTTGTGTGTTCAGAGTACACCCTTTATCCTGCACCTCAAAGACTTGAATTATTTGTGAACATTCTCATTTTCCTCTGTGTGTAAAGGAAAGGGTAGCAATTTCTAAGCCTAAGAAGCCTTTAGTCCTTTCCTTCATATGCATTGCCCACATACAAAAATGCTAGGTCTGCTTAACCTGGGAATTTACTTTCCTGGCCTTTTGGTCTTTTTCTATTCTCAGCACTGGGTGCAAGAGTTTTTTTTTAATAATGAGCTGATTTTTTTTTCTTTAAAACCAGGCCTTGTTATCTTGGGCTTCATTTAACTGTTTATTTATGTGTAAGATGAAGATAGGAGAAAAAAAAAGAAACAGATCTATGCCCCTGTGATCTAATAAACAAGTTAATTTATAATTTGAAAAAAAAATCAAAAAATGAAGGGTAAAATATTCACAATACTTGAAACAGTTCATGAAATGCTGATGGGAGAGAAATGACATGGCCAGGGAATATAATGGTTTGTGAGGTTATCAGGAATGAAAGCTAGTCAGCTACCATTACCCTTTGGTTGACCACTTTGATATGGTGAACAAAAAGGTTAAAGGTTTCATGTTGTTTGTCTGTTCTCTTTTCCTTCTGGGAACGGTTGTGTTCCTTTTCTTGGCTAGATCAGCAGTAATGTCCTGACCTCATGAAGCATTTTCCCAGGAATTAAAGTCCCCTCCCTCTGTTCCCTGCCCTCCTGCATCCCATGGGATGGTGCTTCTCTCGGCAGCCTGACTAAATATCACCCCCCAGGGAAGGAGGATGTGTCTTCCAAGGACTTTTCACTGGGATGGTAGGATTTTCTCTTTCCAGAGAAGACACAGTATTTATGATAAAGGATCTTCTGGGTGTCTGTCTCTGCTATGCTTTTAAAAGCTACAAGGTTTTCCTAAGCCTCTCAGGGGTTACTGGGTCAGCCATGGCTTCTGCTTCCCAAGGAATTTATTGGTTGGTGTTCATGTTAACAGTCCCAATCTGGTATAATGTACTAAGCCAGTGAAAGGTGGTGAGCTCTTCACTGCTTGAAACAGGACAGAAAAACACACTTGTAGGTGGCTTGAAAGAACACAGAATGTCTTTATGTCACCTGTTGTGATTTTAATGTTTAACTGAATTTGATATTTTGGATAAAAAGTGTAGTTTGTAGACTCTGGATATTTTTTCCTACTGAACTCCTCCTTGTCAAAGCTGTTGTGTTACTGGGCTATCACAAAATTCTCCAGTGCTATTATTAAGTGCTGGTCTTACATGACTTTGCCTTTTTGTTGACTGCAAAATGTGGTGACATTTTTGTTTTGGTTGCCCTGTTTACACGTTTTCTTTTATCTGCTCACTTATCACCTCTGTCATCTCAAAATTCAAGAGTTCTTGCTATTAGTACTAGACTTTTGCTCCCTTTTTCGAATGATAAAGTAATAGACTGCAAACTTTGTGAGTGCAGAGGTTATGGTGTGTGGGAAGGCTGCATGGATGAGCACCAGAGCACAGTTGTGAGCACTCAGTGTAAAAGTCTCACACTTTTCCTTTGGTTTACTGTTTTCTATAGTTCCAGTGGTTCTGAAGGTCAGAGCAAAGAAAATACAGTCTCAGTGCAAAGACCATTGTGAACAAACACCCTGTTGCTCTTTCTGAAATCAGAAATGGCCAATTTGATTCTGTGCAGGAAAAGACAAAAAAAAAAAAAAAAAAAAAAAAAAAAAAAAAAAAAAAAAAGCTGTGAGCAAATAACACTGGTTCTAGTAAATCAGAAGGGTTTGGGCTTTGTGGGATTTATGAGAACATTACATTACATGGCCAGAACACATTATACTGAGTGAGAAAGTAAAAAAAGGGGAAATATTTCCAACTTAAACTTTGTTTATAATCTTTGCCTTGTTGCATAAAATGAGGATAAATAAAAGGAATTAATTTACAGTTGTAACTGATGTGAAAAGTTCTTTGTTTGTTTTGTATCTCCAATCACAAAAATGAAAACAGCTGGAAAAGATAGAGTTTATACTGATTTTTTTTTTTTTCTAATTATTTCTTTGTGGTATGTAGCAAAAACCCCCAAGTCAATATCCAGGGTGACAGACTTGCTGCCTGAGCAGCAGGTCACTGCTTCTGTCCTGGAAGTGTAGCCAGGGCCAGCCCTGCCATTTAGGGCTGTTTCCAGGATTCCTTTGTTTGATGCCACCTGGTCGCAGTGCTGTGGTCAGGGAGAATGGTGGCATGACAGAAGTGCCTAACTGAGGCCAGGTGATTCTCCATCAAAATGCCTCAGCTACTTTGGAAGCTGCTTTGGAATATTTTTTTAAGATTTTAGTGGCTTCCCAGATTTCCCTTTCTTTCTGTGGTCCCTGAGTCTCTCATTTCACGCATTTTAGCAAGAAGGGCTGCCGAGCAACATAGAGCATGAACAGTTTTCCACTTTGGATATGCTTAGGACCTTCCTTTGTTGCTTGGCACAGCAGTTGAAGGTGATGGGGAGAAGCACAGATGAAAAAGGTGGCGGGGAAATGAATTTTAAAATATATTTTGAGCAGTAGATTGTCCCTACTTTGCTGGCTGCTGTGTTTTTGCCAGCTAGGGAGAGATGTGTACTAATCATATCAGAGGTAAAGCTAAAGGCCAGATCTACCACCATCTCCTTCTACTGATTTCCTCCCTGAACAGTGCTGAGATGCAGGGCAGTACCAGCTCATGTGCTGGGGCTGCTTCCAGTGGCTCAGCAAACTCAGTCAGCTGCTGCTCAAAGACAAGTGACAGGACATCATCCCACCAGTTTCTCTCCTAACACACTCTTTCACAGCTTATGCTGTCTTGCTCCTTCTATCTTCTTTGCCTTTTTATTTATTTTTCCTCTATGAGAGTTTTTTTCAGTCTTCAGGGTGTTTTTACAGTGGCATTTCTGGTGGGCATAAAAAGCTTTTTATGAGTGAGTTCTAACACTTCCCTGTCTGGCCTATGGAGGCCAAGTCATCCTTTACCTGACCCTCTGTGTTATCTTCCATGCAGCAAATAATCCTGAACAAAATGCCCTCTGAAGTGCCACCTTTACCACCTCTCTTTGGCCTTTCCCCTGCCTGTTTCTTGAGAGTGTGGGTGTTGAAGCCTGGTAGCTTTAGGATTGGGACCAGCCTAGTAGTAGCTGATACCTGATGCTTTTCTTTCTGTGCCTTAGGTTTTGAGGGTTGACTCTGGGGGCATGCCTGAATATCCATGTTACCTTCTTGGTAATGTTCTTTGGGCTCAGCAATCCAGGATGTTTTGCTGTTTTCCTAGCTCCTTTGAGCCTCCATTTCCTGATACAGTTCTCACTTTGCTACTGTCTTTTTGTGGTCTTTAAGTTCACTGCCACCATTGTAGTTGGCTTGATCTGTTTCTCTTCTCTGTGAAAACAGGCAGCCCCCTTAGATCTTGTGAGGGATCTGGGAGGGTTTTACAGGCCACTTTTCTGCACTTTCTGTGTCTCAGTAAGCTGCTGCCTGATCTGACCTACTAAAGGTGGCTTCTGCTCTGAGTAGTCTTCAAAGCTGTTTTTCTGCCCAACAACTAGTAACCTGTTCAGTTGAAATAAATCCCACCTTGTCTCTTTTAGGATCAAAGAAAAATAAAAATTTTCTTCTGTCACTCTGTGTCTAGTCTTTTTATTTTTATGCTTCTTTCTGTCCCTACATCACTGAGATGACAATGAATGCTTGTATGAATTTTTATATATAAGGCTTAGTGGCCACATCAATGAAAACCAGAGAAGGTCATTGAGTAACAGAAAAGGGTAATTAATTAATCCAAAATAAATGTGTATGGAGCTTGCTTGCTTTGGGGACTAAAGGTAGATAAAAGTTTATTAAAAATACCTCAGTTATTAGAAAACAATATTATGAGATATGGAAGAGAGATCTACTGTGCTCTTGACTCCATGATGATACAGCAGGAGTTTGGCTGAGTGGAAGCAGTGAAACTGAGAGGGAGTTTGAATGTCTTTCCTTCCTTTGAATGTCCTTCTTGCCTTGCCTTGCCTTGCCTCACCTCGCCTTGCCTTGCCTTGCCTTCTCTCCCTCCCTCCTTCCTTCTCCTGGCTAAACTGTTACTCTTCTTCTTTCAACCTTGTCTTAAAGTGTTGTTCTAAGGACAGTGCAGCACTGCTGCATGAGGCCCCAGACCCTCTCAGTCTGATTATTTTGGGCTATAGGGGCTGTATTCTTGCTGGTCATCTTCCATGGGGTACTGATTTTCACATGTTTGACAGTCGTTCCTAATTGAGATCCAGTTCATAATTCCTGTCATTAGGACAGCCATTGAGTCAGTGAAGTGTTTCATACAGAGTTGATGAGTGTCTGGCCATTTACATCTATAATTTTATGCTAATTTTTCCCCTATTTGTTTCCTCTTGTATTCGTATGACAGTTTCAGGTTTTGAACTGTCCATCTTTTTTCATACAGTTTAGTTTGTGCCTGTGCTTTTAATGTTATTTCATGTTATTTTAATGTTATTTAATGCATTACAACAAGTGAGAAACTGACTTTCCTGAACTTTTTCCTTGAGTTGCTTATACTTGAGGATGCACTGCAAGTATATTAAAATCTGCTTTTGCATAGGCTGTTCTATTCATTCCCCTGTTATCAGTCTTTCCTGACTGTTGTGACTTTTTTCCAAATCCTGATCACTTGTTTTGTTCTACTTGCATGTTTTAAAGTCTCTATCAACTAATCAGAAACAAACCTAGAGGAGCCCCTTTTGTTTTTTTTTCTCTGCTTGTGGTTTCCAGCGCACTCAAAGATGTTAGTCTTGCCCTGCTTGATTCCATTCTTCATAAATTTCTACATAGTTCAAGTATGCCATTAGAGTAATGAACTCTTTATATAATTAGTAATTATTCAAATAAAACACTTATCATCTTTTTCAGGCTTGATTGCTTATAACGTGTCTCTTTCATGTCCCTTCCTTGGATTGTTTGTTTTGGCTTTTTTGTTGATTTTATCCTTAAATCAGTGTTTCAGTGATCTATCTCACAGGGCATTTTGAACTTCAGAGAAGGCCTGTATATTTGTTGTGCTAGACATTATATTTTTTTCCTATCTCTGGATAGGAAATGTTATCTTCTTCATTAAAATTCTGATTATGCAGTTATAACACAACTCTGTTAAGACATGATTTTTGCTATACAGTGGATTTCCACTTCATTTAGTTACCATATTGCTGAGAACACAAAGTGACAAAAAAAACCTTTGTGTAAACTGTTTAGTGATACCTGAACAGATAATTGTCTTCAGTTTTTAACTGGATACTGATTAGTTAGGTGACCATCTGTATTTTTCATGTGAAGCCAGTCTTTATAAACCCATCATGATATCAAGCACCATTAAATAAGTTATTTTACAGTGAATATTTGAAAATTTAAGATAGTGTTGCATTAAAGCAATATAAAAATTAAAAAGCTGCTTAAAGTTAAGATAGCGTTTGCATTTATTCATTTTAAGTAATTTTTATTCTCATTGTGCAGAAAAGGATTCATTTTAGAAGAAAACAAGTAAAGCATGCCTTTATCTTCCAGGGTCTGACTGAAAAAATGACACAGCCGTGAAAACACATACTAGAAATTTTGTCTTTGCTACCAGTCAACCAATTTTAAGAGTTCTTCATGCTAGCAAAAGAGATTATTTCTCTAGGATGAAATACAAATTTAAACCAAGATTAAAATGTGTAATTTAAGTAATAACACATTGGTTTTATTGTATTTTGTTTTTTCATTTCTCCACATCTTGCAAAAGGTTTTTATTCACAAAAAACAAAACATTTAACAGCATTGCAGCTCAGTAGTCTACTCATAAGCTTCACCCCAGTGTCTTAATTTCTTTAAATAAATATGGAAATAAAATATGGCTCTTAATAAAACTAATTTAAATTTTTTAAAAATAAGGGGCAGAACTCCATCATCTGTTTTCCTGTATCCCTGGTGTCACTTTGTGCACATGGGTTATGCCATAAAACCATTTGCAAGCTTCTGGTTGACTACCTACAGTTCAGAAAGGATTACAGATCTCCTTGGAGTATAGCCATGGATTTTATATAATTTCAATACTACAGGAAAGATACAGAATTTTTAAATTGTTCTTTTAGAAGCTTTAGAAGTATGCAGAGTTTTAGTTGCTTAGTAGGAAACCATATTTGGTATCCAGTAATGTTTTGTATTGCATGTAAAAAAGCGGTGCAGAGTGTGTTGAGGCTCTCTGGCATGCACACAACTAACCCACCAGATCCAGAGTGTGCATCACCTCCATGTAGGGATAGGGACTTTGGGGGGAAAATCTGGAGAAAGAGGAAAAAGGCAAGGGGAGACTGGCCAGCTGGAGAAAGAAGTGATCCCCTGCTGAGTGTCCTCATCCTTCTCTGGGTGCTCTCCCCTCTACAGTATGTAGCAATGAGAAAGAAACTAAATTTTGGATTTCTCTGGTATAAACTAGACCCTGTAAAATGAAGGCAAGACAGTTTGGGGGTTGAAGAGGAGAAGGGCTGATTCTCATGCCAGTGGCAGTCACTTCCCAGGAGAACCTGCTGCAACAACAGGTGAAGACATGATGCTGAGAGTGTAAATGGCAGCTGCTTATGAATAAAACAGTTGTGTGCATACTACCTGTTGTGTGTGCAGAGCACAGCTGTGTGCACGTAGGCAGATGTATCATATAGGGTTGATTTCCTGGTCAGACTGAGCGCAGGCTGCTCCACTAGCTTTGGTTTAGCCTGAGGAGCTATGCTCTTGCATACCCACAGAAAATTCAATCCACTCAGCCAAGGAAAGTACAGTAAATTTAAAAAGTCTAGAAACCCAAATTAGAATTCTTACTGCCACTTTGCATTTTGATGCCATGTCTCTTTTCTTACAAAGAGAAAATTGTTACAATTCTGTGCCTTTTTTTTTCATGTTTTTATAATAACTCTTGCTTCATCCAGCCTGGAATTAAACCTTAGCAGTTCTATGGCTATAATAAGAGTAAGGTTTATTGCCAGCTAATGTTTCATCTGCTGGCTAGATGACTAGCTGTGCACCAGCTGTATAATGTATTCTGTAACGATACCATCATCACAGCACTTCACTCTTGCATCTCATACACCCACGAGGAAACATGTTTTATCTTGTGCTCTGAGCAAGGAATACAAATGAGATGTCTCAAGGTAAAGTAAATAAGAATATTAGGGAATATTAAAGTAAATAAGAATATTAGGAAATAATAAAGAGAGTTAATTCTTTTTTTAGCTTGTTAGTGTGAGAGACTGTTTTTGGACAGGGACGAGATGAGAGCTCCCACAAATCTTTAGGTGCTGATGATGGACTGCTTTTGGCACAGCTCAGACACAGAATGGCCCAAGGCCTGGATTTTAGCTGTTCTTTTGTTGGCTTCTCCCCTGCATGGTTCTTCCTTGGCTTATGTCAGGAAGAAGCCCTAGTACTGCTCTAGCTTAATTCTAAATCTTTGTGGGATTTTTTTTTCTGGCAGAAAGGCATCTCCAGAACATATTAGCAAGGCCGTGGCTCCTCCTGTACCGGGGCAGAACTGCAGTGCAGCAGCAGCTGTGCTGGTGCTGAACCTCCTGGGAGTTCTTTTGTTCAAAGAGAAGGGGAAGGGTTAGTGCTCACTGGTCTACCAGATGTCCACAGGCATAGTGGTGGCCAGATTGAGGAGTCAAGAATTGCCCTTTTGCCCAAAGCACAAAAGGAGCATTACAATATACAAGAAATATAAGATGCAGGAGAAATATAATAGATGAAGTTGTTGATGTAAAATTTATTTTACTTATGTGTGTTATTCTGCCAAAATTATTATATTTGTCCTGATAATTTATGTTTTGTATCAGGTTCATGTAAACTTTGGGTTGGTTTTTTTTTTTTAATAAAATGAAAAATTGTAGCTAAAACTACATTTCTCATTAGCTTTGCTTTGAAAAGCTCTAGTACCCAAGTCTCATGGTTGTTCTGCTTCCAGCAAATATTTGAACAGCAGAGCCAAAGTGTGCCTTGGCTCCAGTGCTCTGCATCTTACAGAATATTAAACCATTTGCAGTCTGTTAATTCTGTGCTGGAATATCAGGGAGTTTTTGGCAATGGATATAAAGATTTCAGTCATACTGATGGTGTTTGGAAATGTCAGTGTGACACTAGAAATACATTGCTGTGGTGGTCCCTTTGTTATTTGTTTTAATTAAGTATAGAAAACTGCACATGCACACATAATTAAATAGAAAAACATACAAACCATGTATACAATGTCAGGTGCTTCAAAGGTAGAAAATGACATGTTCAAAATGTTTTGTGCTATCTTAGCTTTCCTGTGCAGATATATAAAGCTATAGACTTTACTGTATAGTCTGATCATATTTAACAAGTAGTTGTTATATTTGCTCTTTTTTGTCATGGGATTGGTGCATTAACTCCCTGCTTGGGTGATAAAGACAGGCAAAATGTTCATGACATTTTAAAAAGATGGAAATAATCCCTTAGAGATCACTTGCTTTTCATCTTAGAACTGAGAATTTGATGGCAAAAATGAACCCATTAAAAGGTTCTTGGATGCTATGGAGAGCTCCTTGTGTTTCATGCATTCTTGATTTTATTTGTGAGGAAAGATCTTCTGTATGCAAGTAAGATGTATTGCTCTCTACAACTACCTGGAAGGAGGTTGGTCACTTCTTCCAGGCAACCAGGGAGAGGACAAGAGGAAATGGCAGAGGAGGTTCAAGTTGGACATCAGGAAGAATTGTTTTAACTGAAAGAGTGCTCAGGCATTGGAATGGGCTACCCAGGGAGGTGGTGGAGTCACCATTCCTGGAAGTGTTCAAGAAGTGACTGGACGTGGCACCAATTAATGCTGTGGCTTAGTTGACAAAGTAGTGTTTGGTCAAATATTTGCCTCAGTGGTCTTGGAGATCTTCTCCAGCCTTAATGCTTCTGTGATGCTGTGACTGTATAGTGCTTAGGTGGGAGAAAATATATTATTGTGAAGTTAATGGCTGAACAATAATACTATACACAGTGAGGGCTAAGTTAAAGATATCACCACCATTCCCCTAAGGTAAAGCTAGCCTCATTTTCACTTTTGCTAAGGCTGGGATATTTAACTTTGGTAAACTTCTAAGTTTAACAAATACTCATTTGCCACAGCTTTGAATGGCTGGGAATATGTGCTCTATGTTTATGTAATCTGTATCTAGGCTGTCAGGGAGATTTGCAATATAGATGCCATTTTAATTTAAAAATGAGAAGTATCTCAATGCAAGACCTACCTAAGCAATAGATACCCAGGTAAGGCATAAGATAAGCTATGGCCATAAAATGTAATGGTTTGAAAGGGGTGGGAGCCTTGAGGCAGCTGTAGTGTTTATCATATCCTCACATAACTTCTCAGTTTTAGTTCAGTGTATGAGTTAAGAGCTAATAGAACATTTGGCTTTTCAGACTCTGAAATACCATCCTTGGAACATATAGCCATATAGCTCCTGGAAACAGAGCAGTCTAGCTACAAAATGTATGTTTTGAATAAAGGAAGAAATTTTCAGCACAGTTTCTTATAAAAACATACTTAAAATATTATGTAAAAGTGAAGCATTTTAACAAACATTAATCTTTGGCTCTAGCAGTTGTAGAGACTTTCTGAACCAATTGAAAAAATGAAGTGCAGATTTACTTAAATATTGAAACCAGCAAAAAACTCACATGAATAATACTGAATTAAGAAACAATTTAAGTGATGCAGCATTTTTAAAAGAAATTTTTGGTAATAGAGTCTACGTTTTTAACCATTGCATTGCCGATTTATTTAGTGTTTACTTTAGCTTGTGTTGTTGCAGAATTTTGCTTTTCCTGGAAAATTTTTATTTGCAAAGAGCCTGAAAATGTTACTGCGAATCTTTTCTCTATGTGAACCTCAGTTTAGCCAAAAAAGCTAAGATTTGCTAAAATGCTGTCTCATAAGCTTAGGATGTCTCATAAGCATAAAACGTCCTCATTGTGGCATCAAAAAAAGAACTTGAAATCCCAGCACAGTATTTTTATTGCAAATGACAGTTTTCATGTGTTGGCTTTTGCTGCCAGAATAAGCATGTTTTCAGTAAGCACAAACAGACTTTTTCAGCTGTGCCGGTTTCCAGCGGTTCCTGTTTACTCCCCAAGTGGGTGGTATGGAAGAGCCACCTTTCTGGCACACTTACATGCAGACAACACATGGCCACCGTCGAGTTTTGGCGTTATGCTCTAATAAAAAAAGATCCTGCTCATATGAGAAAGCTTGGTGTGCGTCAGTACAGCTATTTCAGTCTTTGCTGCCTCCTGAGCTGAATGTCAACCGACATTGGTGACTCTATTAAAATACGATTTCGCAAAAGGAAGTAAGAAACATGACTTTCAAGCTGTGTGTGAAGATGAGCTAAAATAGTAACAAAAGTATCTCTTGAGAGTACTAGAGGACAAAAAAAAATAATTCTCTGAAATCTACCTATTGTTAAGAAAAAAGTGGATCTGGCAGACTCTCTTTTGTACCAGCTGGATGCATTAAATTTTCCCTTCTCTTCAACATTGAGAGGAGGTGTTGCTGTAGGAGGGATTCCAAGGAACTGGAAGGATTCAAAGGTTTCCTCAGAAAGTTTCTCCAATGGGCCTCTATCCTAAGGAAAGTTACAGTTAAGCTTTAATAGCTGAGTTTCCGTGCCGCAGCCCTTAGAACTCATGTCAAGTCCAAGCAGGTGGCTCATGGCATGGGGGCCTCACATGACGGGCACCAGTCCTTGCTGGCTGCTCTTGCAGAAGGCACCAGAGACCAGCAGTTGTGACATGTCCTCAGCAAGAATTCAGTGAGCCAATCCTTTGTAAAGTAGCAGAGCAAGAACTGGTACTGGCTGGACATAGTCCACATTGCCCTAATTTTGGAAACAGATGGGAAAATGTACTCAGATAAAATAATTTTGTGTTTAACTACTTCTCTCCCAGATCCTTCTAAAGGGATCTGTGCTATCCAAAGCCATTATAATTTAGAAGAGTTTGGATGTCATTATACCACTGTACTTGGGCTGCTGCTTATCAACTACAATTGTACTGTGTTTTGTTCTCACACTGCAGTTCGCAGCTCCTTCGCTTTGTTGGAAGTCCTGAATACAGCACAAACCCTCTTTCTATACCTACCACTTACAATTAAAACTGGTCATTGATCAATTCTACTTGTAATAACACTTCATTTTTCTTGTACTGGACTATGAAACTAAGTATTTGTTTTTCATTATGGATTTCTGTGTTCCTCACTCATTGATACATGAGAGAACCATAGCTCCTGTATGTTTTTTTCACAACCACAGTGGTCAGATCCTGGAACAAGATGCACAGAGAGGTTATGTTGTTCTGTCCTTGGAGGTGTTTAAGACTCACAGGGATGCAGCCCTGAGCAGCCTTTTTTGGGCAGAGGTTGGACTGAGAGACATCAAATGCTCCTTTCTACCTCAATTATTCTGTGGTTTTGGCTTCCTACCAGCCTTATTCAGTACACACACCAATGGCCAGAAAAGAAAGCCTGATCTTTGCTGGGAAGTCATATTTTTGATCACTGCTTTTAGTGTATAGGCAGCTGTATAGGTTTCTGATTTTCTATTGGGACATTCATTGTCATTGCTTCCTTAGCACTGAGATTGCTGAGCAGATGTTATCATTAGAGACTGGACAATTTCTTACTTGTCATGAGGATCCAGCAATAATCAGCATTTGCGACAAAAATTTCCTCTGCATTGTTTGTGTTCTCAGATAGGTTTGATTTTTTTTTCTTGTGCAATGGTGCATAAATTAGTGTACAAAGTAAAAAAGGTAAAACAGAGAAGTTCTTTTATTATTTTTGCATTTGCATTCTCAAATTGACTTAGTGACAGTATAGGTTTCATAACAGTGTAAATTCCTTTATAATAGTATGAAAAATGATGTCATTCTGTAAAACAGAGGTTTCAAACTGTTTCTGCTTTATATATTTGACTCTATGTCATTAGCAGGGCATAATAAAGTGAGATGTTTTCAAGACAGCAGTCATTAGGCCATCACAGTGCTATTGATCTTTGTTATGCATGGAGTATTAATATTGTTGATGGCACAAATACTGTGCACAGGGCTACTCTGTGAAAACAGTGCTGAACATAGGTCATCATCTGTTGTGTTTGCTCCCCACTAAGACTACCAGTGAAAAAGCACAATAGTAGTAATCACCTTTCTTCAGATGAAGGAAACAGTGTGACTTTTAAAATTTTCTTGAGTGCAAACTTGTTAGTGATTTGAGAGATGCCCGTTATATTCATTACCCAAGAGAAGAATAATTCCTTACTTCCAGGATAAGAAAGGTTGAATGCATGTATGAAAGGTGGATAGGGTGGAGGATGAGTAGTAGCTTTATGTAGAAATAGAGAATAGGGAGTGACCTTGCTTTGAGACACATTTTCTGAACTCTTAACTCAGACACCAGTTTCACAAGCATTTTTTGTCAAAATGGTAACTGTAATAGTTTTCTGAATAAGTTCTTGTCTTAGCTGACATTGCCTTCCTAAAGGTGCATTCTGATTTCATTTAAACTGGTGTAAATACAGAGGTGCCTCTACTGTGGGAATGATGTAACAGAGTAAGAAATAAGATGGATCAGAGATCTTGGATCAAGCCCAAGTGTAGAGGAAAATTGTTTGGAGAATGCTTTCAGCAGTTTTTCTGCATCCTAGTAGTGGATGAGGAATACAGATACATTGATTGTCAAGTAATAATTCCAAAATTAGTGGCCCTGAGGGAGATGACCTGTTCTTTGAATAAATTCCATGACAGAAAATTTGCCTTCTTGGCTGGAATCCCCAGGGGCTGCTTCCACTGGGTTTATTGCACATCATAAAAAATCTGAAATTAGTTATAGGAAAATGAAGGTCCTGTCATCTTTTAAGTACCTTACTAGAGAATGGATTGTATTATTTTGCTCTGTTACTGAGTGAAATATTTCTTGAATAAAAACTCAACCAAGCAGTTACAAACTTGTTTAAACTGACAAATTGACTGAGATAGATACAACCTGCAAAAGCTCATGTTTGCATTCAATACAAGTTAAGCATGGCACAAGGAAATACGAGCAGTAAAGTATAATAATACTGTAAATAGTATTAAATTAATAATGAGGGTTGGTATGAAGATGTGTAAAGTAAACACAATTTGTAAAGGAAGAGATAAGATCTAGAGAGAAAAAGAGAAAAAGAGAAAACTGAGTAAGGTTGTTCTAGACACACTTTAATTTATGTCCATTACCAAAAGTGTATAGCCAAAGTTGGTTAAACAGCTGTTGAATAAGATTTTGTTGATTTATATTCTGAGTTTGTATCAGAAGCTAAAACTGATTCATGAAGAACCTCGTTCCAGAATGTGTTCCCTGCTGCCCTCATGGTATAGATGATGGTAATGGTCTGATTGTTCTTGTGGGTTTATTCAGCTAGTTGAATGTTGTACTTTTACAGGAGAAAAAAAAGAAAAGCAAGATGGAAGTGTTCATTTTGAAGAGAAATGAACTTTTCCAGGCTACTTTTTTCCTCTGGAGAGACATGAGATATTAAACTGTTTAACATCTGTCCTTGTAGTCCTCCGGCCTGTGGATTAACTGAGTGCTGAGCTGCCATCCCATTTTCATGGTGATTTATAGAATGAACAGCTAATGCTTAACTATTTTGACCCAGTCTTATTTTAGAACTGCAGGATATGCAAGCAAATGCTAGGTACATTTTCAAACATACATATGCATGTGTCAGTTTTTGGTTTTTTTTTTTTTTTTTTTTACATAAGACCCTAATTGCATAACAACTGGGCTTTTTTAGTTCAAGACAATGTAGTTCAGGAAAAGTACTTAACTTGATAGTGCCATGAAACTTTCAGAATTATTTATTTATGTAAAGCCCAACAATTAACTTCTATAAATTAATTAGGTTTTAATATTCAATTAGATTAATTATTGTAGTCTAATCCCATGATAATTTAGTCTCCCTGTCTACCAGTGTGACAGGTGTCTAAAATGGGACATACCATTTCTGTGAATATCTGTAACTCAATGTTCTGCTTTTGTTTTTCTGCTCTGACTTTTACATTTCTTTTTTTTTTTTATGGCAGAAAATGGCAGAGAACTTTCACCTGCTGCTTTTCTTTCATGTTTTGATAGTTCTGGAGTAGCTCCCATTGTATTCTTCTTCTTCTTGGGTAGTCAGGTGTTGTCTTCAAACAGGAAATTTTAGATCACTTCTAAGAAGTATGTCAAGGGCATTAACTTCCTGGAGGTGTCTGTTGCAATGCTGCTGAGATTTTTAAGTTTTTAGTGAACCTGAAGTCTTTCATCCACTGTTACTTTTAGGAGTAACTCACACTGGTTGAGCAATTTTTAAATATTTGCTAGAGGATATAGCAATGTGAGAATGAATAAGCAAACATACTATCCCACCTGTTGCTGTTTGGCACAGATTGTCCTTCATAGATCCATTCCTGTTCTGAGATATATTTCTACAGTGACAGGTCATTGTGCCTTACAAAATGATAATTTTTAAAAACAGGGAATGATTTATTTGATTATTTACTATTTGATGGTAAGTATTGCTTAGGAGATTTGACAATTCAATGTTTATTCACGTCTGTATTTTGAGTGTTGAAATTAGTAATAGCATAGAAAACATCAACTCAGTCTGTAATTTTTACATTCAGGAAAATTTTTTGGTTTTGTATTAATATTTAAACCCAGTAATTTATGGTGTCTTTTCTTTTTGAGGAAGATTCATGATATCACTGAATCCAGTGCCTGTGTGACTCCTTTTTTTGTGGCATGACTAGTTGTGTAATAGTTTGGTATCTTTTATGTAGGGTAACAGTGGAAGTAACATTGAGAAAATTATAGAGAAGATCACTAAGATACAAGTTTGAGCTGTTAGGATGTGGACATTCCCATTGTATCAACACTGCAAGATTTTTTAATTGATGTGCAGAAGTCACCAAATTTTAGTTTATAATGATTGTTCTCATAAATGCCCAGTTTCAGAAAGGTAACCATGAATATATAAACATATCAGGATGCTCTTCTAACAGTTTATCTGGTTATGACTAAGTGAGCTAAAGGTTCAGCCTGGGGTAGGGCAGTGGTGGGTCCTACGGATGCTGTGGGATAATCTCTGTGGGGAAAGCAAGCTCAAGCTGTTGTTTAGCCTAGAATAAAGCAGAAGAAATGTTGTTCTCCTGTAAAAGGGTTGTACCTTTGAGAAGAAGATGCCCTTGGTAGCTGTAGTCTGGGCTGAGCTGGATGGCACCTTCTATTACCATACCTGTGCAAAGAGGTGCTCAGCACTGTTGGTGCTGGTAAGGAGAAGCTGTGCAGGTATGGGACTTCTGTATGACTCTTCTGGCAACTACTTCTTGAAAACAAAACTTGGGAAAGTCCTCTAACTCACTGATGTCAGGTAGCAGCATAAGAAAGAATTAAGGGAATCAGCAGATCTCTCTGTGGCTGATGATCTCAAGGCACATTACTCAGCCCTCAGAGTGCAGTGAGATGACTTGCTTAGGGGTCACTGGAACTGCCAGCACCTCTTCTCCAAATTTGCAATTTCCCAAATAGTTCTTGAGGGCTGAGGCTGTGAGGGCTGCACTTAGAGCAGCCTTAGAATGATCCCGAGGTGACCAGCACATGAGTGCCCAGATGAGAATGGTGGGGAAGGAGCAATGCTGGTGCAGTGTCGTGCTCCCCTTGCAATGCCTTTTGCAGCCCCATGGTCCTTGGAGATTAGGTTTTGTAGTTCTTGAAAACCTACCTCTTATGGCAGCCCCCAAACACAGAACTTGCAGCAGAACTGCAAGCTGACAATAGTATATGAATTGCCAAGTGGACTGTGATTAATAATTACTGATTTGACTTACCTCAACATCTGTACTAATAATCTGTATTCTATGAAATGTGCTAATATTAATAATTAATGTCAGTAAAAACTAGTCATCATTATGTTTTGAATTGATGTGTTGGGAGTTTGTAATTTTTATGATTTTAAGAGCATACCATACTGAAATCATCTCCCATCTATATGTTTGTACATATGTATGTGTTTGCAAGGGAAATCTTCATAATGTTCATCTTTTATTTTGCAGTCAAAACCTGTTGCATTTGCAGTTCGGACAAATGTTGGGTACAGTGCAGCTCATGAAGATGATGTTCCAGTCCCTGGCATGGCCATCTCATTTGAGGCTAAAGATTTTCTTCATGTTAAAGAAGTAAGTAAAACCAGAGGAGTAAGTGAATCACTCTTTAAGGGAATACTTGGGTAATAGTGCTAATATTTTGCAATGTTGATAACACTTCACGTTGCCAAAGCACTTTACAAATGTTAAAGAAGCTAACAGTGTATAAGGAATTGAATGTTCTTTTAAATGCTATTCTTGTAGAAGCAATGGCACAAATTTCTTGCAGTCAAATTAATGAAGTTCAGAAAGCAAGTACTTTTCTTCTCTAGTAAAAATCACTTATTTACAGGTTTAAATGCCGATGTCTGACTATTCAAAGATTAAATATTTCTGTATTTTTTCTATTCTGGTACTGTGAGGGCTTGTTGTGATTCAGCAGCCAAGGGTTGCTTCTCTTTTATGTGTATGACTGCATCTCAATTAACCCCAAAATCCAGAGGTCTTCTGTTTTTTAACTGAAGCTGCTTCGCTGGCACAGACAATATTTGGTTAGCAGTTACATGCTGGAGAACTGGAATGATCTTTCAAGATAATGGCAGCTGTCAATAAATGAGCTTTGCATTTTCCTGCATTGTTTTTCTTTTCCTGTAGTTTGGTTTTGGCAAATTTAAATTTGTAGTTTCAAACACGTAAAGTCATTTTCTTTCTCTGCTCCTTGCAGGACACTCCCAAAGAAATAACTTGGTTACTTTCACATGCAGGCTCTCCTCTGTAGCCTGTGCTCCCTTTTGAAAGACTCGTTTTAAAAGGTTTCCTAGCTTTTGGTCATATGCCATTGTGGTTTGTCTCAAAATGGCCCATCTGGATATGGAAATTTATAGGAAAAGAAATAGAAAGTTAGTTTAAAGTTGAGAGCAACCTAGCATGTAAAATTATGTCTTTGCCTCATTTTAAACTATCCAAAAATCCCTCAGTAGTTATGATTGATGAGGCACAATGATTCTGCTAGCGCAGGTGCTTTGGGAAAGAACGAAACGTTCCTAACACAGAGATAGAAATACAGGTGGGCAGAGACTAAAGAAACACAAGAAACAGACTTGGCTAATGATCATAATTTTTCATATATGTTAAAGGCACAAAAAGAGAATTATTTTTATTCAGACTGTAAACAGTGAAGGAAATATGCTTTCTGTCTGATGATAGTGTGAAAGAATTGCTCTGCTCTGTCTTGTGACAAAAGAAGAGATGAGCAGGCACAGAGTCCTGGCAAGAAAAAAACATCAACCTTCCCAGTGAGTCTTGAAGCACTGGAAAATACGGCTCAGTTTGGTTAGGTCAAATGGTTCTGTGTAGTCATCTATTCCATCTACACATCAAATGAAGTGGTAATCTCAGACTTTACATCAAGTATTTACCCTGTTTCCATATAAACCAGACACACAAGGTTAGCAGTTTTCTGTCAAAAGTTAATGCATTTTTCTTCACAGCACAACTTAGTCTTAGATGTATATATATGTAAGACAAAATCTGGAAGGAAAAGTCTTCTGAACTTTTCCATATCTCCAAAATCCCTTGAAAGCATGCTTAGCTCAGCTGAGTTCTTACATTGTGGCTGTGTGTAGCACTGAGGGGTGGAATAATAGATTAAAATGTTCTTTCAACCCCAGGTGGAATGGAATAGGTATTCTGTGCTGATTGCCTTTTAAAACACCTGGTTTTCTCTGTAAGCAGCCAAGGAGAGGTGATTTTCTATTGGTGCTAGTCCAGAGATGGACTGGGAAGGGACCCTGGGACCAGGCCAGCTGCACCATTGGAATGGCAAGATGGGAAGGGATCCTCAAGGAATCAACCTGGGATTTAGACTCTTGCCCTGCTTTCAGCAGCAGCTGTTGTGTCTGGGTGGGTTGAAGCTCCTTCAGAGGGTGCTCCAGGTCCAGCCTTTCCCTGAACAGCCATGTCCTCCCTTGCATCTTCTGTGCCATGCCCTGCTTGTCCTCCAGGGCTCTGTATCCCACCAGGTATTGCTCCTTCAGCACTTTTGGTGCTCCCTACAGTTAATGCTGGAGGAACTGAATTGTCCAAATTTTAATTATTTATGCGGATTAAAGAAAAAAACCACATTTGACTATAAAATGCAGTGTTGTTTATATATTCTAACTTGTTGCTTGAAATAAACAAAGTGATGTTAATCTCCAGTAGCTTCTGCCTACATAATGATGCCATACTGGACCAGTGCTATCCTCTTCTTGTCTGCAAGGGCTGTACACCAATTTGTGCTGCTGAGAGGACTCAAACATGAAAAACCTCAGTTTAAAATGTACATGGACAGTGATGAAAAGTACTACAGTGATTGAGTATGAGGGAAATTTATCCTCATTATTATGTTACATTCATTAAAACTCAGTACACATAAGGATGACAGATTCCTTCCTGCAAGAAGAAATTGCTGCATCATAGTAACTTATGAATCTTCTGAGGCTTTAATGCATGGTCATCATTTTGCTCTGTGTTTAAATAATGTTTGTGTTTCTCTTGGCACTCCAAACACACGTGAATTACAGAGAACCACTCACCCCAGCCAGCACCTTGAGAGCTGGACACCTCTCTACCAAGATTTAAAAAAAGTAAAACTATAAAGTATTATGTGTGGTATTATTCACTTTAAAAAGCATGTTATACTCTTCATATACTGACAGAGAATTATCCTTGAGACCTTGCAGAAGTGTATTCCACATGTATTTATTTATTTATGAAGAAGAAATTCCTATGGATTTAGGATTTCCATTGCATCTAATAAAATCAATATTGTTGAGTAGTAATCTGTTTTACTGTAGGACAAAATAGTGACTGTTCAGATTTTAATTTACTGGTGGTTTTTAATTGTCTGTCTCTTCCTTTTACTAAGTTAAAAATTTAGTTAGCCTTTTGTAATGAAAGGGTGTAATTTTAATAATACATTTCAGTCTGATACAGCTTTGAGAAACTGCTATTCCAGAGTATCTGCCTATGAAATGCTGGTATTACTCATAAAGACATCATATTATATGAATATTTTAGACCTCCTTGTTCTATAAGCTTAAAAGTGCATTTATTTTATCTCTATTTTTTTTGTTAGTTGGAATATCTTACAGTTGCTCTCAAGCATCACATGATTTCTGTAGTTGCCAAAGTGAAAGATAATACTGCAATTTAGGTTGTGTATCAGTGATCCACCAATGATGGTAAAATTAATTTCTTTTTATGGGAGCCCACACATTTTACATCTTTTATTCCTAACTGTACACTTGTTGAAGCTACTTATTATATAATTAAATATGCCCTATAATATCTACATTAATAGCTTCAGATTCAAGAAAGCTACTTTCTTCACATTCAGGTCTTCTCTTAAAGTTTTATAAGTATTCTAAATTACCCAAAATTCTTATTTGATGGTAGTTATTCCCATGGAACACCAAAAGTATTGTGTGTGTACCTGAGTGACCTATTATCCTTCAAAATGGTGAATAAATGAGAATAGAAAAAGCAAATAGTTCTGCTGTATAGACATCTGGAAAACAACCAACCTCCCCCACACATGGTGGGGGGGTGTGTATGAATAAAGGTGTTGAATTAGAGTAGTCAATATCTCATATTTAACAGAGCTGAAATTCAGTTAATTGGGCTATCTGGTGGACTTGTGTACCTGTTAGGTTTTTTTAGTCATCCAAAGATATTCATTCCTTGTGGATCTCTCATAGTAAGTTTGAGATGCAGATCACATGAGCTCTCTGAAGTAGGGTATATATAAGCAGACAAATTCAGTTATATTTCTGAAGTTTTTAGTGAGAAGTGTGGGAATTTGAGAAGTAGTATTTTTAAATTTAAATAGAGAACTGAATAAAATTGAATGACAAAAATAGGTTATTACAGAGCTGTAAAGATTGTAGCAGTAGGTGAGAGTCGTTCCTAAGTTTCTGTTGTTCACCAAGGAAGACCATGAAGGAGTTCTCATGTATGAGAGGAAAAGACTGTGAAGCAAGAAAAAATAAAGATGGTGAAATAGGTAGAAATAAAAACCAGGGAGAAACATGAAGTCTCTGCAGGAAGGTTTCTACCTAAGGACTGTGGATTTTAGTAATTTGAAAGGAATAATTATTTTAATGTATTTCTGAATATTACCACAATTCTTCATTGCCATAATAACATAGCACAGTGATTAACTGCAGGGAAGTATTACAAAAAATAGAATAGCTGGAAATTAAAGCTAATAACAAAGGTATCCCCGATACAGTAATTTCTTAGTATGTTACTTTTTTCTTTTTTCTTTTAATCTGTAGAAATTTAATAATGACTGGTGGATAGGACGATTGGTAAAAGAAGGCTGTGAAATAGGATTCATACCAAGCCCAGTCAAGCTAGAAAACATGAGGCTGCAGCATGAACAAAAGGCAAAACAAGGAAAATTCTACTCCAGGTAATAACAAGAAATCATTAATAATAGCAACATTGGCTGTGGCACAACTTGGAAATTGATGCTGTGTATCAGTCATATATATACTTAATTATTGTTAATGGCAGCTACAAACATTTTTAATCAATTAAGGGATTAATATATCATTAGCTATATAATTTATTATTTAATGTATAACATTATTTTATACATTTTATTTTTAATTAATAAGCTTTTTAGTGTTATTGCTATTTGGGAGAAAAAGTAGACATTTAGATTGGTGATCTGTGGTGGCCTACAATTGAAATAGTTTCCTTCTTTTTTCATAAAATGATTGCTAATATACATTGCTGTAAGTACATTTACTATGTGCTAGTAAACTTTTTTACTTAAAATTGATTTATCTAAATTCTGTAGCATTTCTTATTTGTTTTGATGATCTTGCTATTTCTAAACACATTTAAAGTTCATTTTAGAAATTATAGAAAAAGTTAAGATGAATTTACTTGTAAGCCAAAGCCAGTACCTGTTAGTTAGCTCACAGGGAAAAATAGTCTTGTCAAATTCAATGCCTACAAATGCAGCTTTCAAGAGCACTACGTTTTATGATGGAAGTTTCATCTCAAGTCATTTGTTATCTCTCACTGCAGCCATCATTGCATAGGAAAAAGGATTGTTTCTAGGTGTTCTGAACAATGCTGCAAGATAATGTGGCACTGTAAGATTTCACCTTTACTGTAGAAATCTTAATAAAGTAGTTTTCTAGTGGAAGCAAATGTCACTTGTGTCCCTTTGAGCGTGAAGGAAACAAATATTCCTAGTGTATTTGAGTGGGATGTACTTGGAATTGAGCTAGGAACCATTCGGGAAGCCAGAAATGCTTTTGTATCTCCATAGGAAAGGCAGCAGTATTTGTAGAGCGTGTCTGGAATAGGACACTGTGATTGTGCAGTGCTCAGCTGCATTCACCAGCTGTGAAATCCTCTCCCATGAGCATGCCTTCCTCAGCAGAAGGATGCTGGATTCCTTATTCCTCTGGTGACACTTCTGGGACAGCCAGATCTGTCCCAGTGATTCAGTTCCTTTCCAAATCCATTCTCCAGAAATTCTCACTGGAGATAACATTGTCCTACACCACAAATGCATTAACTCAGTGCTTATTAATATTTTATGATAGGGAAAGTGGAACCTAGTACTATCACATGAATTATTTGAAGAGTGAAATAACCTTTCTTACATTCTTTCCAGAGCTTTTCTCATTATGGTAACTGAAATAAAAAAGACTAGAACTGTTGTTTCATTTTCAGAACTTGGATAGTTTTTCACAAAGCAGAACTTGAGAAAACCTTAGACTGCTTTAACTTTGTTTGAGAGACTTTTTTTCTTAAGTGCTATATTGTATTGAAAAAGGAAAAGAATTTGTATATTAATTAAATTTAAAAGATTATAGACACATTCTCATCTTCATTAGGAATTCATTAGTAGCAGCTAAAGAAAGAGATGTTCACTGGCTTAAGAATTACTCCTACTAATGGGTAGTAACATTAATTAATATATACCAGTAGTCATATTAATTACTGAATTGTATTAAGATCATGAGGAAGTGAGAGCAGCAGAATGAATTGTACAGCAGCACAGGAAGTATGGTTGATGTTTGCAGTTCCTCAGGTCTCAAAACACATGCACAGTTTGTGTGAGTTGTATATTTTATAGCACTGCCAGGAATACAGTTTGTCTCACAGCTAGGACCTCATTTAGAAGGCAGATAATAAATAAACTAGATTAAAGATTCAGAAAGCTACAGAACTTCAAACTAATTTATTGCTTTACTCCAGTAAATCAGGAGGAAACTCTTCATCCAGTTTGGGTGACATCGTTCCTAGTTCCAGAAAATCGACGCCTCCATCATCTGGTGAGTAGGTTGTGAACCCTTCAGTAAAGAGACTCATGAACCTAATCTGTTAAAATTCATGTACCCTTAGTCATCAGGGTACATCAGGGTACATTATTCCCCATTCGTCATAGGTAAAACCTGAGTGATGTGTTGCCAGATAAGGTTGGTTTGGGGTGAAGTAATGCAGTCAATGCCAACAAGTTCAGGCAATGATAGGGCTATTAATGCACAAAATTACCTCTTTGCTTTTACCACAGAGTTTTGTAGCAAAGATATAATAGATCTGTGAGACTACCTTATAGTAGGACAGTGGAAGGTTTGGTCTGGTCTGAGCACTCCTAGTGAACAATAAATACTTTCTTGCACAGGAGAAAAAGCAGCAATAAATATAGAAGTTCCTGAGAGGTTTCTGCACGAGCATCAAGAAAGGCATTATTTTAAAACATCAGGAACATTTAGTTTCACAATTCTGATCATGAGCATGTGCTTCGTCTAATTCTAGGATACTGGATATTTTTTGCCTTTGACAAATTTTTCAGAAATACTATTTTGGACTTAGATCATCAACATACAGATTCAACTTTAGTTAGGTTGGATTAAAGTGATGTGAAGCAAATACATTGCAAGCTGGTGGAGGATGCATTAGCTCCATAAAAAAAGCACAACAGAAGATCTCAAAAAAATTTTTTATTGAATTCAGCTGCTGTGTTGCTGGATGTTTTTATCTTCTCATGTACATTGTAAGTATCTGAAAACAGAAAATATTAATGAGCATTGCTAGTGCCTTGTATATTAGGGCAAAGACATGGATCTTCCAGTCATACTCATTTATATGGAGTCTGGTCTACAA